>NW_021700307.1:0-5987 GCF_005190385.1 Monodon monoceros
CACACACACACACACACACACACACACACACACACACACACACACACCCGCTCACACAGGCTATAAATGTAAATCCTAAAAACAACTCATCTTAGTAGAGTCTAATTTCTTTATTTTATAAAAGAGAAAACGAGGCTCACAGTGTTAACTCACTCACTGAGGCTTCCCCACTGACAGGTCCCAGACTTAAGATTCATACCCCATCCAGCTGGCCCTAGAGTAGGAGCTTCTTGCACTACATTCCTCTGCCTCCTCCGTCCCCATCCTCTGGCCACCTCTGTATGAGAGCTGAAAAGAGAAGGCACACTGTCACCTTGTTAGACCTCAGCTGGGATTTCGTATGTCAGCAACTCAGATTTTTCTGCACATGTCGTGAATGATTGTGAAAACACTACAAGTATTGATTTGGGGATTATAAACAGATTTTAGTGAGTAGATGAATTTGCAAATATGGAATCTGTGAAATAGGATTAATTGTCTCTTTTCCAATCACCCTAATAGTTAGAGGTGGGTAAGCTGATGAGCAGTAAGTAAAAGACTGCTGTCGGGCTTTTGCTTTTTTTAATAGCAGTTGCAAAGTGACTGGTACTGCATCACCCTTTTCCTTCTGAGATGAATGTTGATATAAGTTGCAAAGTGTGGGAGTAGTCCTCTGACATCTAGGTGACAAGCATGAGGATGAAGAGCAGAGCTGTAAGGTGGAAAGATCATGATCCTTGGTTGTACCTGGTGAGCAGCTAACCCCATTCTCACAATGGAGAGATTTCACTGATGTCTGTGCTCTTAGAAACTTCTCTTATAGAAAAGTATTGCCCTGAATAGGAGTCAGGTCTCCTGAGGTGAGTGGAGTCAACCCAAAACTTAGAATGTGGCTATGAACTAGTGTTCCTTATTCTCTGGCCCAAGAGTCATGTTTATAACCCGGCCCAGGTAATGCTTCCTTCTAAACACCATAATTTATCAGTTAAACAGAGTAATGTTTCAGAGGCAGGAAAATTTGTGGGCTGGTTAAAAGATTTTGTAGAAGGAGTTTCTTATCAAGACCTAGAGTAGAATCTTTGGGTATCTAGATTTTTCCTAGTATAACAAAAGCATTGTATCTCCTACAAATTATACCTCCTTTGCTTCTATGAGTAGTCTTACTGTGTTCTTTTTTTTTTCTTTGTACTCACTTTAATTTCTTATTGTACTCTTCTCATTTAAACATACAGATTTTACAGAATTTTTTTTTTTTGTTTCAATTCAGTATTCATTTCAAGCAGTTAGGAAACTCACCATAATTCACTTACATGTAAAAAATGTTTTTACCAGCTAAAACAATATTTTTAGTTTCAGGTTTTGCTATGCTTGCAGAATCTGTGTGTTGTGCTCATTCATTTTTATGGAAAATCTTTATATCTCTAGACTGTAGACATAGTACTTATATTTTTGGTCATCTAATTTTAGACTAATTTTCAAGAAAATATTTGGTCATGCATTTAAAATGTTTTCTACTGCAAAGCCCTACTCTTGTGCTACTCCTCCAAATACTTGCAATAGATCTTTTTGTAAAGGCCCTTTTAACATTCCAGAAAGTTTTAACTGCCTTGTTTGGAGACCTACCTCATACTAACAATTTTTCAAAATAAACAATTAGTGAGTTTGTATCTTAATTGAGAAGAACATAAATGACTTACATCTCTGCCTGCCAGATGGCTGTTTAAGAGAAACACATTGATATCTTTGTTAATGATCTTGGTTTTAACCGTTTGAGAAGTACGTGCCATGCTTTATAATAGCCGTTATGGTCCCTACATTTCAAATGATATTTTCAAGTTCTATTTCATTTCTCTGATGACTAGACCATAGAGGACCCAAATTTCTTTTGTTATTTATAACCTATAACTAATTTGGGGGATGTTGGGACCATCTTGTTGTTACTTTTGTGTTTTTAAATTGTGGCTTCTGTTTCTACTTCAGGTAACAGGCTTAGACTAATAATTGTTTTTGAAAAATTCCTGACATTACTGAACTAATCTGAAATGTATTAATATTTCAATCTTACATTTCTGAAACCAACAGAAAATAAAATAGTTCAAGAGCAAGACCCACCAACCAACAAAAAATGTAATAGGGAGAAGCTAACTAAATATGGATCTCAGTGTTAATAGCTAAACAAAGAAAATAATTAAAATACTTTAATTTAAAGATCATAAATTTGTGAAAGAGTTGTGTAGAAACTAAAAATTTGTAATCTATTTAAACTAACATGGAATTGATGACTCTTCAGAAACAGTGTAGTTGAATTGTGGGTTATGGGAGAATCTGCATGGTTCTAGCTAGTATGACACCTGTCTCTGAAGAAAGGTGGATGTTCAGGTATTGGGTGAGGCTGTAGATGACAGTAGATCCAATGATGGTAACTGCCTATCAGTAGATCCTTTCCCTGGGATGCCAATTTTGATCTGCACCTCAGATAATCTGAAAGGTCTCACTGACTGTGAAACTTTAGATGCCCCACTGGCAGCCAGTTAAGTATTTGGGTTGTGATCTCATGAGAAGTAATCTGAGCAGGTACATTCAAACATGCCCAGTAATCTTTCACCAGAAGGAAAGGTGGCTTTACCAAATTCAGTATTGCCATGCATCATAGGAAAATGGGCCTGTTGCATTGCCAAAAAGCTTGAGCAAATCTGGCATACTGTCATATTTGATGGCATACTGACCATGAATTGTAGAGACTTGGCCACCTGCAAAGATGACTGGAGAACTGGATAGCTTGGTCATGCCCTTGAGTGGGAGTGGGAGGGTAAGGATGTGAGGCAGGATTTCAACACAGTTGCATATATTTTTTGACATACTCCATTATGGATTGTGGAATGCAGCAATGAGGTGGATACTCAGTCAAATCAAGAGCCGTATTCATTACCACTTGGATTTGAACCCCTTTGCTGTCTGTTATTTCTTTGATATTGCAACAACTTTCCCCAGTGAGAGACCCCCAGTGCCTAGCAGGGACCATCTGCCTCAGGGTGACTGGTAGTGGTGGGGTGTGTGTTGTTGTTGTTTTCCCACTGTCTACATATTCTGGGTGCCAGGAGCTCTACCGTGTGTTTATATCACGATATGACTTCTGGCTTTGCCCCTTCATAGCATAAAACAGATGAGTCAATACAGTGGGAAATAGGACTATTTCTGGAAGCCATTCCTATATGCTGACAACTGGCAATAACCATACAAGGACTGTTAACCACTAAATATATCACAGTAACCCCAAAGAAAAGGTATCCCTATTTCATCCTTCCCTTAGCTGGATTCTAAAACTGCCTGTGACCACTTCAAAGTCACCTAGCAAGAGGAAACTGTGATGGATGGAAGTTAGTATGGAAAGAGACAGCTTTCTTAACTGACTATAGTGAAAATACTTTATTTTTGTTGATTTTTAAAATAAAATCATATGACCATGTATCTTAGATCTCACCAGGCCCAGGGAAATAGTTGATACAAACGAGGAGACCTGAAGCTTAATTTCGTTAACTTCATGGTAAATCTACTCATGTATGTTTATTAAGTGTGTTTGTAAGATAAACTTGAAAATTATTACGGGATCAAGAAGACACAATGCAGATAGACAAAACAATATGAGTTCATTAATATGGCATTGTGAAGTAGTAAGAGCTTTTTTTCACTATTTACATATCTATATATATACATATATATAGTTTGCTGAATAAGCTATGTTAAGACCTCTGACTTGATTTTTTAATTTAAATCAAGTATTTATTTTAGGTCTAGTCTTTACTCAGCCTTAGGTTGGAGTTCTGTGGGATTACAAATATAATTCTTGTCTTTAAGGAGTTTATAAGTCCTATTGGACTAATATACTCATGTGGAATAATTTAAGAGTAATTTACAACACTATGATAATTATACCTAATAACTGTGTGTATTGTTTATGAGAATCATGTTATCCTCACAACTCTCTGAGCTACCCTGAGAAAAGAAAGTTGTTTTATAGCTGCAGAAACAGAATCAACAAATAAATCTTGGAGCTAGGATCAGGATCCATATTATTTGCCTCTTTGTCTTTTTTTCTTAATTAAAAAAAAATCTTTTCCCTCTTTTTGTAAATAATGAAACACTTCTTATAGTACTCTGTTTCATAAAGTATAATTGTACTGTGTTCGTTTCCTAGGGCTGCTGGCAACAAAGTGTCACAAACTGGGTGGCTTAAAAAAAGATACATTTAGGGCTTTCCTGGTGGCGCAGTGGTTGAGAGTCCGCCTGCCGATGCAGGGGACACACGGGTTCGTGCCCCGGTCCGGGAAGATCCCACATGCCGCAGAGTGGCTGGGCCCGTGAGCCGTGGCCGCTGAGCCTGCGCGTCCGGAGCCTGTGCTCCACAATGGGAGAGGCCACAAAAGTGAGAGGCCCGCATAATGCACAAAAAAAAAAAAATAATAAGATACATTTATTGTTCTGGAGGCTAGAAGTCTTAAATCAAGGTGTCAGTAGGCTTGGTTTTTTCCTGAAAGCTCTGAGGGAGAATCTGTCCCATGCTTCTCTTCTGGTTTCTGGTGATTCTAGCTGGCAACCGTTGGGACTTGTGGGTTTTAGATGAATCACATCACCTCTGCCCCCATCTTCACATGGTGTTCTCTCCATGTCTCTGTGTCTTCACATGGTCATTGTTTTAGTAGGACAATAGTCGTATTGGATTTGGGGCCCACCCTACTGCAGTATGACCTCATCTTCACTAATAACATGGATAATGACCCTATTTCCAAATAAGGTCACATTACACGGTACAGGGGATTAGGACTTCATCTTATCTTTGCACAATGCAATATACCTGGACAGATTATTTTTGTTTGAAAAATCTCATTTCCCTGTTTGAAATTCTGTTGATAGAAAATTAAAACAATTCTGAATTTGGCCATAGAAGCCACATTACTTTAAGCGAACCCTTAACCTCTTGCTGTACAGGGATAAAACCCTGTTGTGTCTGACTTACAGTGTGCCTTTGAGAATCAAGTGAGATGATACTTTAAAAATGATACTACTTGAGGGCTTCCCTGGTGGTGCAGTGATTAAGAATCCACCTGCCAACGCAGGGGACACGGGTTCCAGCCCTGGTCCGGAAAGATCCCACATTCTGCGGAGCAGCTAAGCCCACGTGCCACAACTACTAAAGCCTGCGCGCCTAGAGTCTGTGCTCCGCAACAAGAGAAGCCACCACAATGAGAAGCTGGCACCACAACGAAGAGTAGCCCCCGCTCGCCATAACTAGCGAAAGCCCGTGTGCAGCAACAAACGTCCAACGCAGCCAAAAATTAAATAAATTTATTTTAAAAAAATGATACTACTTGATTTTTCCAAGGAAATATTAAGCACCTTTTATTTTATTGAGGCTTTAGCTTTAAACATTGATACGTAGTTATCGAAAAGCTAGTTTCTACATAAAGCCCTTTTCAAAGTGTTCCTTGTAGGTTAGGATTAGAGTTATTAATGAGGAACATTGGGGTGCATATATCTTTTTGAATTAGTTTTCATCTTTTCTGGATGTATGCCTAGGAGTGGGATTGCTGGATAATATGGTAGTTCTATTTTTAGTTTTTTAAGGAACCTCCATACTCTTCTCCATAGTGGCTGCACCAATTTGCATTCCCACCAACAGTGCAAGAGGGTTCCCTTTTCTCCACACCCTCTCCAGCATTTATTGTTTGTAGACTTTTTAATGATGGCCATTCTGACAGGTGTGAAGTGATACCTCATTGTGGTCTTAATTTGCATTTCACTAATAATTAGTGATGCTGAGCATCTTTTCATGTGCCTGTTGGCCATCTGTGTGTCTCCTTTGGAAAAATATCTATTTAGGTCTTTTGCCACTATTTATAATAGCCAAGACATGGAAACAATGGAAGTCCAACAACAGACAATTGGTTTAAGAACTTGTGAGATACACACACACACACACACACACACACACACACACACACACACACACA
>NW_021700308.1:0-2939 GCF_005190385.1 Monodon monoceros
AATTTGTGGTAGTGGGGGACTGCGTTCGCGCTTTCCCCTGGTGTTTGTGTTTGTTGAATAGTAGAATTCTGCCTGATTCTTGTGAACGGTGAAAGTCTGTTTCTTCATGCCCTCGCGCGGTTTTTTATCTAGGTGTTCAGTGCAGAGCTTGCGTGCGGTTGTGAGTTCTGTGAATTGTTTGTTTCGCTCTACGGCAGTTGTTCGCCGTAAGGCTGCAGGGAAGCTGCAGTGTGCCGAGCCGCGTAGCCAAGGAGAGCTTGAGAGTCTGTTTCCTGGTTTGGTTATTGTTAACTTCAACCACCTCACGCTTTTTTGTCGTTCATGCTTTTCATGCTTATTGTGGTTTCTCAGAAGCAGTCTGAGCCTGCGTAGGGTAGTAAAGAAGTGAGCCGCGAAGGAACGCAGAATGGTAGGGTAGTACGTACTACTGTTTGCGGTAATACGAGCGAAAACAGGTTATTATACTAAGGAAGTCACGTGAGAAGGAACGTCGTTATGCCACCTTCTGCAATGCGAAAAGTACAGTAATAATTCTTTCTGTGAGATGAAAACACTCGCCGTCATCGGGAACAGAGTTTGGGAAAGTTTGGGGGGAGTACGGAACTACTAACAGATACGAAACACTGTATGTAAAGTAGCTGAGTAAGGAGGATTTACTGTGTAGAGCATTTAATTCGGTATCTTAGAGTAACGTCCAATGGAGAACCATCTGAAGCTGTACATCGGAAACTGAGACAATGTTGAGGATCACCTAGTGTTAAGGGATAAAGTAAAAGAAACACGGTGTTCCCGGAGGACCCAGTGGTTACCGCTGCCGTAGGCCTGTTGTCAGCTTCCGGTCGGGAAACTAGGATTGCGCTAGCCGACGGGCATGGTCAAAGACCCATACATACAAATATATATACGCATACACACATACGTGTAAAGGTTACTGATCTCAGGCTTAAAAACAGAACCCAGACTTTCTCAGCAAGTTTTCGCTTTGACTCGAGGTACGAGTGGTCACACCCAGAGCGAAGCTTATTCATCGTTCTGCGGATGTTGACCGTTGTGATTTCCCCAAGTGTGAGAAACGGAACTGCATGCTTTATGGCAGTGGGGGATTGCGTTTGTGCTCCCCTCTGTGTTTTGTAGGTTTATTTTTTTATTTTTTAATCTTAGTTATCATGCTGTGTAGTATGTCCTCATGACTTATGAGTGAGATTTGTACCTTTTCACATGCCCTACCCCAAATTTTAGCAACCTCCCACCGTCTCCACCCTTGGCAACCACCAATTTCCTGTACGTATCTAATCTATAAAACTGAGTTTATAGATATTTGTTATTCTTTTTTCGCTGCGTTGGGTCTTCGTTGTTGCGCGCAAGCCTTCTCTAGTTGTGAGGAGCGGGGGCGCCTCATTGCAGTGGTTTCTCGTGTTGCGGAGCATGGGCTCTAGGCCCATGGGCTCCAGAGCGCAGGCTCAGTCGTTACGGCGCACGGGCTTAGTTGCTCCGTGGCACGTGGGATCTTCCCCGACCAGGGCTCGAACCCAGGCTCCGCTCGTTCTATAATGTCACCGGATATGTGCTAGCCGAGGGTTGGTGAGCTGAAACTGAAACTGATACTCTTCTATCCAGCAGCAGCGAAACACAGAATTTCACTTACTATTTTATATTTTATAAATTCATTTATTTTTGGCTGCGTCGGGTCTTCGTTGCTGCACCCGGGCTTTCTCTAGTTGCGGCGAGGGGGGGGGCTTCTCTCTGCGGTGGCTTCTCTTGTTGGGCAGCACCGGCTCTAGGCGCGCGGGCTCCGTAGTTGTGGCGCTCGGGCTTAGTTGCTCCGCAGCAGGTGCGAGCTTCCCGGTCCAGGCCTCGAACCCGTGTCCCCCGCATTGGCTGGCGGATTCCTAACCACTGCGCCAGCAGGGAAGACCCTCACTTCTTATTTTTACAGTATTGAATAGCTATGCGCTTCTCAGCAGTTTTCCTTTTGAACCCCACCCCCCACCCCCCACCCCCCCGCCTCCCCAGCGGAAGAGAAACATCATTTTGACCTCAACTTAACATAGTTTTACTACGGAACATTAATAATATTGTATACACTTTTTTCACCCGGTTGGTGCCTCACTGACATACAGGTAGGCTTGACACACTTTCTTTTTTCTCACAAATTTCCTCTCCTGCCATCCTCCACTCTCACCGCATAAACTCCAAATCCCTCAGTCCCTTGCTTCCCACCGCAAACAACGTTGCAACCAACGTTCACTCCCCAGGCTATTCCCACAGCCGGGGTTGCAGAGCATAAAGCATCATCCGAGGGAAACCCCAGGCTGCCCCTTGCTGCCTTGTCTCTGCCACTAGGCGTCTTCCCCGTCGCACCTTTGCGGCCCTCAGGCAGGAGATGGTTAAGACGTTTTATGAATGCCACAACCCACCAGCGCTGGCTGCTTTTATCAGGGACTAGCAGTGAGCTATGGAATAAACCTTTCAATTGTTCTGGACCTACAAAGTAAATCTCTCCCGTATGACCTCGACGGAGTAACATACATTCTTTCCCTTCTCTGTACGTTTTGTTAGTGAGAAGACCCTCGGACAGTCATCAACTCATTAATACATGTGTTTAGTAAGCACCCCTCACCTCCCCACACTCATGTGCAGCCCACAAGTGCTGCTTCCCGTCTACGCCCACCCCGTCAGTAAACCAAAGGGCCAAGGGATGTACTTTCCACTGTACGTCTTTCCCAGAAAAAGGCCACCTCGGTAGAAACACATTAGCTGACGGATGTGTGAAAACTTGTGTAGGTTTCTGCTCTGAACTTGCTATTTTTTTAGCATTTACACAGCATCTTCACATTTCCAAAGCACTGTACCAACATTTATTAATCCTCACAACACCCCTGTGAGGTAGGTCAATAATTGTCTTTTATGGTCGAGAAATAGGCAGACAGGTCGAGTGA
>NW_021700309.1:0-1466 GCF_005190385.1 Monodon monoceros
TGGAACATACTTTGGGAAATGGTGATGTAATGGATTATTCACTCTTTGATTACATTTCCCTTCTCTCCATTTTTGATTTTACTCAGTACACTGGGAAGGTACATTTTAACAAGTTAATTGTGTTTCATTAGGCCTTGTGCTTACACTTTTGTAGAAGTTTATAGTTTGAGACATACTTCAGTAGATTCTTAAAACAATTCTGTAGGAAAGGAGAGCAGGTTTCCTCCCCCTCCTCATAAAGACAGTGAGGCTTACCCTACGGCTGAGGTCACACATAATTAACTTGCAGTAGCTTTTCCCCTAGTATCCCTGCTTGCTTTTATCTTCTCCTCATTTGAAAGTGGATGGAATTGTGGGGGTGGAAAAAGGAGTGTCTGAAATATAGCTTTGCCTAAGGTTACCAGTGCTATTATGTAAAGTATGAAATACTTACCAGTACCATATTTAATGATGATATGAAGGAAAGAGGTTTTTGTGAAGGTTAGCATCAACTACTATTTTTTCTATAGAACATAAAAAGACTGGAAGACTCCAAATCCTTAAACTTCTATGCCCTTGTTTCTGCGTGACAGCCCAGGGGATGTCACAGCAGTTGGTGCCTGCTTCACTCCATCTCTGCTGCACTATGCACAGAGCTCAGTAGAACTGTGAAGAAACTACTGTAATCACACCAGGAACATCCCCACAGAAAATTGAGTTTTAGTGGATTTTCCTTAAGAAAAGAGAATCTCCATTTGGTTTCTCTGTTCCTCAGGAAAATCCACTAAAACTCAATTTTCTGTGGGGATGTTCCTGGTGTGATTACAGTAGTTTCTTCACAGTTCTACTGAGCTCTGTGCATAGTGCAGCAGAGATGGAGTGAAGCAGGCACCAACTGCTGTGACATCCCCTGGGCTGTCACGCAGAAACAAGGGCATAGAAGTTTAAGGATTTGGAGTCTTCCAGTCTTTTTATGTTCTATAGAAAAAATAGTAGTTGATGCTAACCTTCACAAAAACCTCTTTCCTTCATATCATCATTAAATATGGTACTGGTAAGTATTTCATACTTTACATAATAGCACTGGTAACCTTAGGCAAAGCTATATTTCAGACACTCCTTTTTCCACCCCCACAATTCCATCCACTTTCAAATGAGGAGAAGATAAAAGCAAGCAGGGATACTAGGGGAAAAGCTACTGCAAGTTAATTATGTGTGACCTCAGCCGTAGGGTAAGCCTCACTGTCTTTATGAGGAGGGGGAGGAAACCTGCTCTCCTTTCCTACAGAATTGTTTTAAGAATCTACTGAAGTATGTCTCAAACTATAAACTTCTACAAAAGTGTAAGCACAAGGCCTAATGAAACACAATTAACTTGTTAAAATGTACCTTCCCAGTGTACTGAGTAAAATCAAAAATGGAGAGAAGGGAAATGTAATCAAAGAGTGAATAATCCATTACATCACCATTTCCCAAAGTATGTTCCA
>NW_021700310.1:0-2257 GCF_005190385.1 Monodon monoceros
CTATTAGCACCATCTGACATTTCCATCTTAATGTTACCAAACACAACTTGACACTAATGTCAGAACTATTAAAAATGTTAAAAATCCCCAACCCCACTCAAAATGCATACCAAAGTTCAAGTAAAGGAAAAAAAACAAAAACAAAAACAACTCACCATTATCCTTATTTTCTTTCAGAAACCCATTAACAGCACACTGGAATTTAAAACTAGTGTCGTCATCTGGCACCTGATGCCCAATTGTACAAATTTTTAAATAAGGAAGAGTTTCTGGTAAGTCCTATAAGCCAAAACCATCAAAATATGTATTATTTCTTTGTAGGGAAAGAATAAAAAATTAATTAGAGAAAGCAGAATATAAACCAGGAGAGTACATTAAACTTTGTATGTCAGTCATTCTGATGAGAGCCATTTTTTCCAAAGCTGCTTTAACCAGTAAGTATCACTTGATTTTCATTAAAACTGCAGAACGGACAGTTACCAGGCATGCAAAAGGAAAAGCAAATCTATGTGAATGAATGCACATGTAACTCAAAATGATATAAACAGTTCTACCTACATTTATGTTCTATCTTACATTTCAAGGGCCATAAAGCGGCTGTGATTTAGGTAGAAGAGTAGAACAGAGTCAGAAGAACTTGGATTCGAATTAGGAAATAGAGCAAATTTCATGCATTGTTGAGAACTGGTATTTTTGGGGTGGGAGAAAGTAGACTATCAATAGAAGACAGAAAAGGATAAGTGAAAATTCTCTAGTTCTGAATTTAAATGGAAAGTAGCAGTAGGAACCTATGACCTATTTTAAAAATATTAAAAACAAACATACATATTTCCTAGCTCTGACCACTGAAAAAGTGTAGAAACAACTGATGTCATGTCAAAAGGACTCAGAAGTCACTGAAAAGCTGCAACTGGCCAAAGATAGGGCCTCAGTTAGAATAATAACGGCAATGGAGTCCACGGTGATATGAATAAATAAATTTTACAAAATTGGTCACCACTGGAGGATATTTGTGAATCAACTCATTAGTTTGAAAACTCTTAAATAAAAGAAGAGAATCATGCCTGTACAACTGGGCAACCAAGTAGTTGATGTAGGGAAACTTCTGATAGAAATATACCCAGCTATTAAGTGAAAAAAAGAACAACAGAATTCACCATTTTTTTAAGCCTCAACTGAATTAATGGACGTAGGTACGAATCATCAGTGACTGCTAACATCACAGAAAGAGACAATTATACGTCTCCATGGAAGAACACATCATCACCCATGAAACTGTCTTGCCAAAACAAAACATGCAAACTTCATTCTGATCAACTACCAACTTACAGGAAATAAAAGGACTGAAGAATATGTTACCAACACATGGAATGTAATCATCGACATCTAGATGGGACAAATTACCTGGTTTCTTTAGAAACAAAATTCAAGGAGGAAAAAAAAAGTGAGAGAGACATGGAGGGAGAACCTATAGATTAAACAAGACTTCAGAGACCTAACAATCCACGGCAAAGTGTGGACATTATTTGGATCTAATTCAAAATTCTTAAAAACAATTTATTATGACATTTAGGAGACAACTGCAAATTTGAGCACTCACTGGGTATTTAATATTAAAAAATGATATTAAGGAATAAAAGTCCTATATTTTAAATATACATACAAAAATGTATGGGTGGGGCTTCCCTGGTGGCACAGTGGTTAAGAATCTGCCTGCCAATGCAGGGGACACGAGTTCGAGCCCTGGTCTGGGAAGATCCCACATGCCGCGGAGCAACTAGGCCCGTGAGCCACAACTACTGAGCCTGCGCGTCCGGAGCCTGTGCTCCACAACAGAGAGTCCACGATAGTGAGAGGCCTGCGCACTGCGATGAGGAGTGGCCCCCGCTTGCCGCAACTAGAGAAAGCCCTCTCACAGAAATGAAGATCCAGCACAGCCAAAAAAAATTAATTAATTAATTTTAAAAAAATGTATAGGTGTAATTACATGTTGTCTCGGAGCTGCTTCAAGATAATATGGAATGGAGTGAAACAGGTGGGGGTAAAGATAAAACATGACAGCCATCAGTTGGTAAATAAGAAAGCTGGATGAGTTCATGGGTATACAAGGAACACTCACAGTATTTTTATACTTTTGTATATGCTTAAAAATTGTGATAATTGTTTAAAAACAGGATGACACTGTAGAAAACAGTTTGGCACTTTCTCAAAGGTTAAGCGTAGAGCTTAGTATTTGGCAGTAGGCTATGATCCAACA
>NW_021700311.1:0-292 GCF_005190385.1 Monodon monoceros
AGGAGGAGGAAGAGGAGTTGGAGGCGGAGAAAGAAGAGGAAGAAGAAAAAGGAGGACGAGGCGGAGGAGGAGGCAGAGAAGGAGGGAGAGGAAGAATAAGAAGGAGGAGGATGAGGAGGAGTTGAAGAAGGAGGCAGAGGAGGTGGAGGAGAATGAAGAAGAAGAAGCAGGAGGAGCAGACGGAGGAGGAGGATGAAGAAGGAGGAAGAGGGGGAGGAGGAGGCGGAGGAGGAGGTGGCGGAAGTGGAGGAGGAGGTGGAGGAGGAGGAAGAAGAAAAAGGAAGAGGTGAAG
>NW_021700311.1:392-741 GCF_005190385.1 Monodon monoceros
AGGAGGATGAAGAAGGAGGAAGAGGTGGAGGAGGAGGCGGAGGAGGAGGTGGCGGAAGTGGAGGAGGAGGTGGAGGAGGAGGAAGAAGAAAAAGGAAGAGGTGAAGGAGGAGGTGGAGGAGGAGAAAGAAGAGGAAAAAGAAGGAGGAGCCGGAGGAGGAAGTGGGGAAGGAGGCGGAGGAGGAGGAGGAGGAGGTGGAGGAGGAGGAAGAAGAAGAAGAAGGAGGGAGCAGAGGAGGAGGCGGAGGAAGTGGAGGAGGAGGAAGAAGAAGCAGGAGGGTGATGAGGCGGAAGAGGAGGCGAAGGAGTTGGAGGAGGAGGAAGAAGAAGAAGTGGGAGGCGGAGGAGGC
>NW_021700311.1:841-1133 GCF_005190385.1 Monodon monoceros
AGGAGGAGGAAGAGGAGTTGGAGGCGGAGAAAGAAGAGGAAGAAGAAAAAGGAGGACGAGGCGGAGGAGGAGGCAGAGAAGGAGGGAGAGGAAGAATAAGAAGGAGGAGGATGAGGAGGAGTTGAAGAAGGAGGCAGAGGAGGTGGAGGAGAATGAAGAAGAAGAAGCAGGAGGAGCAGACGGAGGAGGAGGATGAAGAAGGAGGAAGAGGGGGAGGAGGAGGCGGAGGAGGAGGTGGCGGAAGTGGAGGAGGAGGTGGAGGAGGAGGAAGAAGAAAAAGGAAGAGGTGAAG
>NW_021700312.1:0-1422 GCF_005190385.1 Monodon monoceros
AAAACATTCAACTCATTGAGGAAGTTTTGTTGTGTGGGCTGTGGGTGAGGAAAAAGAGAATCCCCGGAGGAGTTATTACTAGGCCTGTGCTGTGGACTGAATATTTATGTCCCCCAACTTCATATGTTGAAATCTTAACCCCTAAGGTGACGATATAAGGAGGTGGGTCCTTTGGGAGGTGATTGGGTCAGAAGGAAGACCCCGGAGGCCTGAGAGAGCCCCCTCGCCTCTTCTGACATTGAGGACACAGCAAAAATATGGCCACCTGTGAACCAGAAAGTGGGCCCTCACCAGACGGGGAATCTGCCGGCACCTTGATCTTGGACTTCCCAGCATCTAAAACTGTGAGAAATAAACTTCTGTTGTTTATATGCCACCCAGTCTATGGTATTTGTTATAGCCATCCAAACTGAATAAGATGGCCTGCGATTCTTGCAGCCAGTGTCTGATTATAAGTGCTGTGGATAGAAGTAAACAGAGGAAGGGGGTGGAGGCGAGGATTGGGGTACGTTTTGCTTCAACTGTGGGAAGAAGAGGAAGGAAATGATATTTAAGAAGAATTCTATATGTTCGTCTCCAGAGGCCCTGAAAATGCGTTGGAGAAAGCGCAGTATCCTTTTCTGATTAAAAACCAAAATAACGGGCTTCCCTGGTGGCGCAGTGGTTGAGAGTCCGCCTACCGATGCAGGGGACACGGGTTCGTGCCCCGGTCTGGGAAGATCCCACATGCCGCAGAGTGGCTGGGCCGGTGAGCCATGGCCGCTGGGCCTGCGTGTCCGGAGCCTGTGCTCTGCAACGGGAGAGGCCACAACAGTGAGAGGCCCACGTACCGCAAAACAAACAAACAAACAAACAAAAAAAACCAAACTAACAACAAAAATAGCCATAGGTAGAAATGTCCTGAACATGACAAAAAAACCATATACATACATTAAAACCCCCAAGCCAGCAAGGATCCATTATCACCAAATCATGCCCTGATCTCACCATGAACAAGAGGCAGCAGACACTGCAAATGGGAGGATTAGAACCCCAAACCATGAAATAGAATAACTTGAGTAAACAATTACAGAAATTTCTGTAAATTGGTTAAAGGCCTAAAAAATCGTATTGGAACCATAAGTGAATAAGATACTATGAAAACATAACAGGAAAATTGAAAAACAAAACAAGATAAAAAAATTTCTAAAACTTAAAACACAGTGCCATGGAAATTAGAGCTCTACTGGGTGGATTAGACAGCAGATTAACCAGGGTTGAAGAGTGAACCAGTGACCCAGAATGTTACAGGAGATAAAGTGATGGAAGAGAAAAAGAGGGCAAGTACAATGAGGCAAATGAGGTACATATATAGAAAGAGTCTAATGTACATGGAATTTTAGGATGAGAAATGGAACAAGTGGTGAAGAGACAGGATGTGAA
>NW_021700313.1:0-8024 GCF_005190385.1 Monodon monoceros
AAAAATTAGACAACCAGGCTGAATGATTGAGTCCCTGACTATGACTAGCAATGAACTACTCAGCCCTGGCTTCCTGGGCATGCCATCCTTCAAAAAGAGCCTGCCAGATGGAATCTCAGTCCCCTAGCTTGGCATTCAAGATACTCATACTCTAATCCACCAAAATCCACTTCCAGTAATTCTCCCCACTTCTTTCATACAGCAAATATCCATTCACCCAACTGCATTCACTTATCTGGAGTACAAGTTCTTTTCCTTATATTCCAATATATCCCTATTTCATCTGCCTAGGAAGTCTTTCAAATTCTTCACAATCATGAATCCTACATGGTCTTTACTTTCCTACCTTTACAACTTGACCTTAAGAAAATTTTTGCTTTCCAACATCTATAAGTCAGTCAATCAATAAACCATTAATAAGTTCATAGGCTGCTTCAATACAGTTCTCCTCAATACAAATATAGTGGTCAATCCTTAATAATAACAGCTTATATTTGATCACATAGAAATGTATCTTAACTCACATATTTGTTATCTAAAATGATAGTATAGCACTCTTCATTTTGTTGGCTATTTTCACATGTTTTAATGTCAGTATCACCTCTTTGAAGACTTAAAGTATATGTTGTCCATTTTTTCAGTATTTTAGTATCCTGCCCTGTTTTACCCTTAGTGGGTGTTCAATAAATGACTTCGACACTTCACAGAATGGAGAAAATTTTCCCTACTCCTACAAGGGTTGACCCTATCTGACTTTGCACATCACTTGTTAATGGCAGCTGGGTAGTTGTGTTTGATAGAAATTCAAGAAAAATTTTCTACATGTTTCAAGACCAAAGCCACAGTCATATGAGGACCTTAGTCAGCATCATGAATATATCCTTAAACGTATATAATGGAGAATTGCACTTTTATGATTTTGTGATGAATCACATGTAAAACAGTCATTCACATTTTATTTTATTTATTTATTATTTTTAAATATCTTTATTGGAGTATAATTGCTTTACAATGGTGTGTTAGTTTCTGCTTTATAACAAAGTGAATCAGCTATACATATACATATATCTCCTCCCTCTTGCATCTCCCTCCCACCCTCCCTATCCCACCCCTCTAAGTGGTCACAAAGCACTGAGCTGATCTCCCTGTGCTATGTGGCTACTTTCCACTAGCTGTCTATTTTACATTTGGTAGTGTATATATGTCCATGCCACTCTCTCTTTGTCCCAGTTTACCCTTCCCCCTCCGCGTGTCCTCAAGTCCATTATCTATGTCTGCGTATTTATTCCTGTCGTGCCCCTATGTTCTTCAGAAACATTTTTTTTCATTTTTTTTTTTTTTTTTTAGATTCCATATATCTGTGTTAGCATATGGGATTTGCTTTTCTCTTGCTGACTTACTTCACTTTGTATGACAGACTCTAGGTCCATCCACCTCACTATGAATAACTCAATTTCGTTTCTCTTTACAGCTGAGTAATATTCCATTGTATATATGTGCCACATCTTCATTATCCATTCATCTGTCGCTGGACACTTAGGATGCTTCCATGTCCTGGCTGTTGTAAATAGAGCTTCAAAGAACATTGTGGTACATGACTCTTTTTGAATGATGATTTTCTCAGGGTATATGCCCAGCAGTGAGATTGCTGGGCCGTATGGTAGTTCTATTTTTAGTTTTTTAAGGATCCTAAATACTGTTCTCCATAGTGACTGTATCAGTTGACATTCCCACCAACAGTACAAGAGTGTTCGCTTTTCTCCACACCGTCTCCAGCATTTATTGTTTGTAGATATTTTGATGATGGCCATTCTGACCGGTGTGAGGTGATACCTCATTGCAGTTTTGATTTGCATTTCTCTAATGATTAGTGATGTTGAGCATCCTTTCATGGGTTTGTTGTCAATCTGTGTATTTTCTTTGGAGAAATGTCTATTAAGGGCTTCTGCCCATTTGGGGATTGGCTTGTTTGTTTTATTGTTATTGAGCTGCATGAGCTGCTTGTATATTTTGAGATTAATCCTTTGTCAGTTTCTTCATTTGCAAATATTTTCTCCCATTCTGAGGGTTGTCTTTTGGTCTTGTTTATGGTTTCCTTTGCTGTGCAAAAGCGTCTAAGTTTCATTAGGTCCCATTTGTTTATTTTTGTTTTTATTTCCATTTCTCTAGGAGGTGGGTCAAAAAGGATCTTGCTGTGAGAGTATCCTGCCTATGTTTTCCTCTAAGAGTTTTATAGCATCTGGTCTTACATTTAGGTCTTTAATCCATTTTGAGTTTATTTTTGTGTATGGTGTTAGGGAGTGTTCTAATTTCATTCTCTTACATGTAGCTGTCCAGTTTTCCAAGCACCATTATTGAAGAGGCTGTCTTTTCTCCATTGTATATTCTTGCCTCCTTTATGAAAAATAAGGTGACCATATATATGCGTGGGTTTCTCTCTGGGCTTTCTATCCTGTTCCATTGATGTATATTTCTGTTTTTGTGCCAGTACCATACTGTCTTGGTTAGTGTACCTTTGTAATATAGTCTGAGGCCTGGGAGCGTAATTCCTCTAGCTCTGTTTTTCTTTGTCAAGATTGCTTTGGCTATTCAGGGTCTTTTGTGTTTCCATACAAATTGTGAAATTTTTTGTTCTAATTCTATGAAAAATGCTGTTGGTAGTTGGATAGGTATTGCATTGAATCTGTAGATTGCTGTGGGTAGTATTGTCATTTTCACAATGTTGATTCTTCCAATCCAAGAACATGGTATATCTCTCCATCTGTTTGTATCATGTTTAATTTCTTTCATCAGTGTCTTACAGTGTTCTGCATAAAGGTCTTTTGTCTCCTTAGGTAGGTTTATTCCTAGGTATTTTATTCTTTTTGTTGCAGTGGTAAATGGGAGTGTTTCCTTAATTTTTCATTATTAGTGTATAGGAATGCAAGAGATTTCTGTTCATTTATTTTGTATCCTGCTACTTTACCAAATTCATTGATTAGCTCTAGTAGTGTTCTGGTAGCATCTTTAGGATTTTCTATGTATAGTATCATGTCATCTGCAAATAGTGACAGCTTTACTTCTTCTTTTCCAATTTGGATTCCTTTTATTTCTTTTTCTTCTCTGATTTCTGTGGCTACAACTTCCAAAACTATGTTGAATAATAGTGGTGAGAGTGAACAACATTGTCTTGTTCCTCATCTTAGAGGAAATGGTTTCAGATTTTCGCCATTGAAAACGGTGTTGGCTGTGGGTTTGTTGTATACGGCCTTTATTATGTTGAGGCAAGTTCCCTCTATGCCTACTTTCTGCAGGGTTTTTATCATAAATGGGTGTTGAATTTTGTGGAAAGCTTTTCCTGCATCTATTGAGATGATCATATGGTTTTTCTCCTTCTATTTGTTAATATGGTTTATCACATTGATTGATTAGCATATATTGAAGAATGCTTTCATTCCTGGAATAAACCCCACTTGATCATGGTGTATGATCCTTTTAATGTGCTGTTGGATTCTGTTTGCTAGTATTTTGTTGAGGATTTTTGCATCTATGTTCATCAGTGATATTGGCCTGTAGTTTTCTTTCTTTGTGACATCTTTGTCTGGTTTTGGTATCAGGGTGATGGTGGCCTCGTAGAATTAGTTTGGGAATGTTTCTCCCTCTGCTATATTTTGGAAGAGTTTGAGAAGGATAGGTGTTAGCTCTTCTGTAAATGTTTGATACAACTCGCCTGTGAAACCATCTGGTCCCGGGCTTTTGTTTGTTGGAAGACTTTTAGTCACGGTCTCTATTTCAGTGCTTCTGATTGGTGTCTTTATATTTTCTATTTCTTCCTGGTTCAGTCTCAGAAGGTTGTGCATTTCTAAGAATTTCTGCATTTCTTCCAGGTTGTCCATTTTATTGGCATAGAGTTGCTTGTAGTGATCTCTCATGATCCATTGTATTTCTGCAGTGTCTGTTGTTACTTCTCCTTTTTCATTTCTAATTCTATTGATTTGAGTCTTCTTCCTTTTTTTCTTGATGAGTCTGGCTAATGGTTTATCAATTTTGTTTAACTTCTCAAAGAACCAGCTTTTAGTTTTATTGAGTTTTGCTCTCGTTTCCTTCATTTGTTTTTCATTTATTTCTGATCTGATTTTTATGATTTCTTTCCTTCTGCTAACTTTGGGGTTTTTTTTGTTCTTCTTTCCCTATTTGCTTTAAGTGTAAGGTTAGATTGTTTATTTGAGTTGTTTCTTCCTTCTTGAGGTAGGCTTGTATTGCTATAAACTTCCCTCTTACAACTGCTTTTGTAGCATCCCGTAGGTTTTGCGTCATCGTGTTTTCATTGTCATTCGTTTCTAGGTATTTTTTGATTTCCTCTTTGATTTCTTCAGTGATCTCTTGGTTATTTAGTAACATATTGTTTAGCCTCCATGTTTTTGTATTTTTTTCAGTTTTTTTCCTGTAATTGATATCTAGTCTTGTAGCATTATGGTCAGAATAGATACTTGATACGATTTTAATTTTCTTACATTTACCAAGGCTCGACTTGTGACAAGTCAATATATGATCTATCCTGGAGAATGTTCCATGAGCACTTGAGAAGAAAGTATATTCTGTTCTTTATGGATGGAATGTTCTATAAATATCAGTTAAGTCCATCTTGTTTAATGTGTCATTTAAAGCTTGTGTTTCCTTATTTATTTTCATTTTGGGTGATCTGTCCTTTGGTGAAAGTGGGGTGTTAAAGTCTCCTACTATGATTGTGTTACTGTCGATTTCCCCTTCTATGGCTGTTAGCATTTGCCTTATATATTGAGGTGCTCCTATTTTAGGTGTATAAATATTTACAGTTGTTATATCTTCTTCTTGGATTGATCCCTTGATCATTATGTCGTGTCCTTTTTTGTCTCTTGTAATAGTCTTTATTTTAAAGTCTATTTTGTCTGATATGAGAATTGCTATTCCAGCTTTCTTTTGATATCCATTTGCATGGAATATCTTTTTCCATCCCCTCACTTTCAGTCTGTATGTGTCCCTAGTATGTGTCTGAAGTGGTTCCTTTGTAGACAGCATATATAGGGGTCTTGTTTTTGTATCCATTCAGCCAGTCTATGTCCTTTGGTTGGAGCATTTAATTCATTTACATTTAAGGTAGTTATTGATATGTATGTTCCTATTACCATTTTCTTAATAGTTTTGGGTTTGTTATTGGAGGTTTTTTCCTTCTCTTGTGTTTCCTATCTAGAGAATTTCCTTTAGCATTTGTAGTAAAGCTGGTTTTGTGGTGCTGAATTCTCTTAGCTTTGGCTTGTCTGTAAAGGTTTTAATTTCTCCGTCCAATCTGAATGAGATCCTTGCTGGGTAGAGTTATCTTGGTTGTAGGTTTTTCCCTTTCATCACTTTAAATATGTCCTGCCACTCCCTTCTGGCTTGCAAAGTTTCTGCTGAAAGGTCAGTTGTTAACTTTATGGGGATTCCCTTGTATGTTATTTGTTGTTTTCCCTTGCTGCTTTTAATATTTTTTCTTTGTATTTAATTTTGATAGTTTGATTAATATGTATCTTGGCATGTTTCTCCTTGGATATTTCCTGTAAGGCACTGTCTGTGCTTCCTGGACTTGATTGCCTATTTCCTTTCCCATATAAGGGAAGTTTTCAACTGTATTCTCCTCAAATATTTTCTCAGTCCCTTTCTTTTTCTCTTCTTCTTCTGCAACCCCTATAATTCGAATGTTGGTGTGTTTAATGTTGTCCCAGAGGTCTCTGAGACTGTCCTCAATTCTTTTTATTCTTTTTTCTTTATTCTGCTCTGCAGTAGTTATTTCTACTATTTTATCTTCCAGATCACTCTTCTGTTCTTCTGCCTCAGTTATTCTGCTATTTATTCCTTCTAGAGAATTTTTAATTTCATTTATTGTGTTCTTCATCACTGTTTGCTCTTTAGTTCTTCTAGGTCCTTGTTAAACGTTTATTGTATTTTCTCCGTTCTATTTCCAAGCTTTTGGCTCATCTTTACTATCATTACTCTGAATTCTTTTTCAGGTGGACTGCCTATTTCCTCTTCATTTGTTTCGTCTGGTGGGATTTTTCCTTGTTCCTTCATCTGCTGTGTATTTCTCTGTATTCTCATTTTGCTTAACTTACTGTGTTTGCGGTCTCCTTTTTGCAGGCTGCAGGTTTGTAGTTCCTGCTGTTTTTGGTGTCTGCCCCTAGTGGCTAAGGTAGGTTCAGTGGGTTGTGTAGGCTTCCTGGTGGATGGGAGTGGTGCCTGTGTTCTGGTGGATGAGGCTGCATCTTGTCTTTCAGGTGGGCAGGACCGCATCCTGTGGTGTGTTTTGGGGTGTCTGTGACCTTATTATGATTTTAGGCAGCCTGTGTGCTAATGGGTGGGGTTATGTTCCTCTCTTGCTAGTTGTTTGGCATAGGGTTTACAGCACTGGAGCTTGCTGGTCGTTGAGTGGAGCTGGGTCTTAGCGTTTAGATGGAGATCTCTGGGAGAGCTTTTGCCTTTTGATATTACATGGTGGTGGGGTGTCTCTCGTGGACCAATGTCCTGAACTTGGCTCTCCTGCCTCAGAGGCACAGGCCTGACACCCTTCAGAGCACCAAGACCCTGTCAGCCACATGGTTCAGAACAAAAGGGAGAAAAAAAGAAAGAAAGAAAGTAAATAAATAAAAGTTATTTAAATTAAAAATTTTAAAAATTTTAAAAAATTAAAAAGTAATTTAAAAGAAGAAAGAAGAGAGCAACCAAACCAAAAAAGAAATCCACCAATGATAACAAGCACTATAAAGTATACTAAAAAGCAAAAAAACAAAAGAAGTACAGACAGAACCATAGGACAAATGGTAGAAGCAAAGCTATACAGACAAAATCACAGAAAGTCCACCGCCTCAATTTTGGGGTGATTCATTGTCTATTCAGGTATTCCACTGCTGGGATAGATTTCCCTTTTTCTTCTTTGTTCGCACAGCTCCTGGGGCTCAGCTTTGGATTTAGCCCTGCCTCTGCGTGTAGGTCACCTGAGGGCGTCTTTTCTTCACCCAGACAGTACAGGGTTAGAGGAGCAGCTGCTTCGGGGACACTGGCTCACTCAGGCCGGGGGGAGGGTGGGGTACGGAGTGCGGGGCGAGCCTGCCGCAGCAGAGGCCAGCGTGACGTTGCACCAGGCTGAGGCACGCTGTGCGTTCTCCCGTGGAAGTTGTCCCTGGAATTCGGGACCCTGGCAATGGCAGGCTGCAAAGGCTCCCGGGAGGGGAACTGTGGACAGTGGCTTGTGCTTTCACACAGGATTCTTGGTGGCTGCAGCAGCAGCCTTAGCATCTTATGCCCGTCTCTGGGGTCCACGCTGATAGCCGCGGCTCGTGCCTGTCTCTGGAGCTCGTTTCGGCAGTGCTATATTAATCCCCTCTCCTTGTGCACCCCGAAACAGTGGTGTCTTGCCTCTTAGGCAGATCCAAACATTTTCCTGGAGTCCCTCCCAGCTAGCTGTGGCACACTAGCCCCCTTCAGGCTGTGTTCACTCAGCCAACCCCAGTCCTCTCCCTGGGATCTCACCTCTGAAGCCCGAGCCTCAGCTCCCAGCCCCCACCTGCCCTGGCAGGTGAGCAGAGAAGCCTCTGAGGCTGGTGAGTGCTGGTCGGCACCGATCTGTGCGGGATGCTCTCCGCTTTGCCCTTCGCACCCCTGTTGCTGTGCTCTCCTCCGTGTCTCCAGAGCTTCCCCCCTGCCCCCACTGCTCCCTGTCTCTACCAGTGAAGGGGCTTCATAGTGTGTGGAAACTTTTCCTCCTTCACAGCTCCCTCCCAGAGGTGCAGTTCCCGTCCCTATTCTTTTGTCTCTGTTTTTTCTTTTTTCTTTTGCCTTACCCAAGTACGTGGGGAGTTTCTTGCCTTTTGGGAAGTCTGAGGTCTTCTGCCAGCATTCAGTAGGTGTTCTGTAGTTGTTCCGCATGTAGATGTATTTCTGATGTATTTGTGGGGAGGAAGGTGATCTCCACGTCTTACTCCTCTACCATCTTGAAGGTTCATTCATATTTTAAATACTCTTCAGAGCACAAT
>NW_021700314.1:0-406 GCF_005190385.1 Monodon monoceros
AATCGGCCTGTAAACGATTAAATTCTTCATCCGTGATGTTTGAGTCAACAAGCGCTTTATTTATTGTCAGTTTAAACGAACTAAGTTTAGCCGTTATTAGTTGAACCATAGCTGTGTGCTTTTGGAGTTTAGTTTTTAATTTTTTGCCAGCCGCACTTACAGCTAATGAACACAGGCCGAGAGCTAAAGACAAACCTCCTAGAGGTAAAGCTGCGGGTGCGCCTATGCCCGTTGCTAAAAGACCAACACTCGTTCCTGCTGATAGAGCGCTTATAGTCGATGTTCCAGTATTAACATATGTAACAGCATTAAAGGCAGCAGAATACCTTCGTTTGGTTTTGCTGTATTTTGAAAGGTCTTGCTCTAGTTTTTGTTGCATTTGTGTAATGTTTGTTAATCTGAAGGT
>NW_021700314.1:506-949 GCF_005190385.1 Monodon monoceros
GTTAATCTGAAGGTTTTTACTTCAGGGGTTTCTATAACAGCAGAATTGCCTGCTATCTCTTCTTTTGGCGGCGCTGTAGGCACATTTGGATAAACTTGAACAGACATGCTTTTTATAAAATAAAAATAATTTAGTATTGTATATCTTTTAATCTGTTATTTTCAATATTCAGCTGCGCATCATATATTAAAAACAAATGTACATTAAGCGGTTTATCGGCTTCTTCTTCTTTATCAATTTGAATGTTTATTACGTCTCTCACAGTTCTCCCGCTTCCATGCAACTGATTATCCTCTGTTGACCTTAGGTCAATCCATAAACCGTATTTTGTTGTTAAATAATCATCAAGCCTAACATTGTGAAGATGTAAATCTTTAGACACAAGGTCTGCTGTTAGACTTCTACCCCTCCCACCCCCAAACAATTTTCTTATTTCGTCAAAA
>NW_021700314.1:1049-1542 GCF_005190385.1 Monodon monoceros
CTTAGGTCAATCCATAAACCGTATTTTGTTGTTAAATAATCATCAAGTCTTACACTGTGAAGGTGTAGATCTTTAGCCACAAGGTCAACTGTTGGATTTCTACACCTCCCACCTCCAAACAGTTTTCTTATTTCATCAAAATGCTGATAAGGTTTAAGCCCGCTAGCATAGATTTGGTTAGGACTGCCCTCAATCGAACATTGTACTTTCGTTATTTTTGGATTAAAAAACTTTTCACTTCCTCTTTTGAATGGTTCTTCATCTTCACACAGCAATAAAATACCTTTAAGCGATCTTGCTGAGACGCTAAAACTAAAATTCCATATAGTGTCTGCCCTGCTTCTAGGATATGTTGTATGATGAATCACTCTTTCGTAATATATTGCTAATTTTGACTGATATTGTTGCTCAATCAGCCTTGCTAAATTAGGGTTGCTAACAACGTCAAACTCTAACGAGATGTCAGAAATGCTGTACTTTGCTTCGGTGTCTG
>NW_021700315.1:0-1192 GCF_005190385.1 Monodon monoceros
TGCCTTCCTCACTCCCCCCGTTGGTGATGTAGGTCCTGTGGTTTGAGACTACATGTGCCGGTTTCCTCACCTTTTAGTGATGTGGCCCCACTGGTGTGAGGACACTCCTGCCTGTATCCCATCCCCTTGGTGATGTGGGCCCTCTGGTGAGAGTCTGATCCTGGTTGGGTTCCTCACACTTCTCTGAGGTGGGCCCTCTGCTCTGTGGTCACTCCTGCCTGGCTGGCACACACCGCCTTGGCAACGTCGGCCGGCTTGTGGCAGTTGGAGCCTGCTGGGAGTTTCCTCCCCTTGGTGATGAGGGCCCTCTGGCGTCAGGCCCTAACTGCTGGGTTCCCACATTTTCTGATACATGCTAAGTGGTGCGAGGACACTCCTGCGAGGTTCCCATCACCATGGTGATGTGGGCCTTCTGCTCTGAGGTCCCACCGGCTGGGTTGCTCACAGTTTCATGATGTGGGCCCTCTGCTGTGAGTTCACTGTGGCTTGGATCCCATAGACTGGGTGCTCTGGGCCACCTGCTGGGAGGTTCAAACTGCAGGATTCCTCACCTTTTTTATTCTATGGGCCCTGTGTTATTAGACAACTCCTGCCTGCCTCACTCCGAGGCCCTTGGTGATGTGGGTCCTCTGGTTTTAGGTCACATGTGCTGGGCTCCTCACCTGTCACTGATGTGGCCCCACTGGTGTGAGAACACTCCTGCCTGGTTCCCATCCCCTTGGTGATGTTGGCCCTCTGGTGAGAGTCTGATCCTTGTTGAGTTCCTCACACTTCTTTGAGGTGGGCCCTCTGCTCTGAGGTCATTCCTGCCTGGCTGGCACACCCCGCCTTGGTGACGTCGGCCCTATGGTGGCAGTTGGAGCCTGCTGGGAGCCTCCTCCCCTCAGTGATGAGGGCCCTCTGCCCTCAGGCCCTAACTGCTGGGTTCCCACATTTTCTGATTCGTGCTAAGTGGTGCTAGGACACTCGTGCCAGGTTCCCATCCCCATGGGGATGTGGGCCTTCTGTTCTGAAGTCCCAACGGCTCAGTTGCTCACAGTTTCATGATGTGGGCCCTCTGTTGTGAGTTCTCTGTGACCTGGATCCCATAGACTCCATGCTGTGGGCCGCCTGCTGGCAGGTTCCAACTGCTGGATTCCTCACATTTTTTATTCTATGGGCTCTGTGTTGTAAGACTACTCCTGCCTGCCTC
>NW_021700316.1:0-298 GCF_005190385.1 Monodon monoceros
CCCATCCCCTAATCCGAACCCGTACGCTAACACTAACCCGTAACTTTACACATACACTCACCCTAAACCGTTCTCGTACCCTAACCTGTACACTAAGCCGTCCCCGTCCCCTACCCCTAACCTTATACCTAACCCTAACCCTTACCCGAAGCCTTACCCTAACCCGTCCCCTAATCCTAACCCGTACGCTAACACTAAACCGTGCCCTAACACGTACGCTCACCCGAAACCGTTGTCGTACCCTAACCTGTACCCTAAAAGGTCCCCGTCCCCGTCCCCTAAGCCTAACCCTAACCCT
>NW_021700316.1:398-703 GCF_005190385.1 Monodon monoceros
TCCCCTAATCCTAACACGTACTCTAACACTAACCCGTACCATAACACATACGCTCACCCTAAACCGTTGTCGTATCCTAACCTGTACCCTAAACCGTCCCCGTCCCCTAAGCCTAACCCTAACCCTAACCCTAACCCTTACCCGAAGCCTTACCCTCACCCGTACCCTAATCCTAACCCACACGCTAACACTAACCCGTACCCTAACACATAGGCTCACCCTAAACCGTTTTCGTAACCTAACCTGTACCCAAACCGTCCCCGTCCCCTAAGCCTAACCCTAACCCTAACCCTAACCCTTACCCA
>NW_021700316.1:803-1101 GCF_005190385.1 Monodon monoceros
CCCATCCCCTAATCCGAACCCGTACGCTAACACTAACCCGTAACTTTACACATACACTCACCCTAAACCGTTCTCGTACCCTAACCTGTACACTAAGCCGTCCCCGTCCCCTACCCCTAACCTTATACCTAACCCTAACCCTTACCCGAAGCCTTACCCTAACCCGTCCCCTAATCCTAACCCGTACGCTAACACTAAACCGTGCCCTAACACGTACGCTCACCCGAAACCGTTGTCGTACCCTAACCTGTACCCTAAAAGGTCCCCGTCCCCGTCCCCTAAGCCTAACCCTAACCCT
>NW_021700317.1:0-1404 GCF_005190385.1 Monodon monoceros
GGGGAGGGGGAGGCGCCGCTGCCGGGAGAGAGGGAGGGAGGGGAGAGAGGAGGGGAAACAGTGAGTCAGGCTTCCAAGAGCTGAGGATGAGAGCCAGAGCTGGGAGGGAGAGGGCAGGGAGGGCTGCTCAGAAGCGGAGAGGGAGGGGGCCCAGCCGGGGGCAAGGAGAGCTCTAGGGGGAGGGAGCCAGCCCCTGGCCCTGGCCCAGCGGTAGGGCTGTGCAGGGCTGTGCAGCCAACATGGACTTTGCCCGTGGCAGGTCAGGAAGGAGCCAGATTCTGCCCCTGCGGCGTCCTTTTCATTCCCGGAGTCCTTTTCATTCCCTATTCCTCATTTATGATCCCACCCCAGGGTCTCAGGAAGAATGACTGACTGTGTCATCCCATCCCTTCCTCAGTTTCCCCATCTATTGTGGGATTTGGACTGTGAGCTCTTCTTAGAGAGGGAGGAA
The DNA here is from genome assembly GCF_005190385.1 of Monodon monoceros. NCBI lineage: Eukaryota > Metazoa > Chordata > Mammalia > Artiodactyla > Monodontidae > Monodon > Monodon monoceros. Next base: position 452 of record NW_021700317.1, read on the forward strand.
CAGAGCCTCCTGGGAAGTGTTGGGGGGGTACCTCCTCCAGCTGCTGGCTTTGTGCCGGGGGCCCTGCTGGAGGCTGCCACCAGTCAGTGTAGGTGCAGGTCTCTGCGGTAGGGCTCCTCTTGAGCCCTCAGAGTTGCTGGGCCAGGGAGTGGCGGTGACGAGTGCTGGGGTGCAGTGTGTGTGTGTGGTGCTGGGCTGGCAATGGTAGGTGGACTGCCTGGGACCTCTCAGGATGGCCAGGGCGTAGACAGGGCCACGAACTCCAGATGTCCAGAGCCAACCTCCATTTGGGGAGGGAGGAGACACCCTTGTGATCCACCCCCCTCCGCCTTATCCCTGTGGGTCAGAGGCTCTGGGGCAGCTGGGAGGTAGGAATGGTCCCTGTGGGAGCTGGTGAGAACTGCCTATGGGGCCCCTCGTGTCCGGAGCTGGGACCAGCACTGGAGGGATCCCCAGGGACTGCTTGGGAGGGAGGAGGGAAGGAGCCCCCCTCCCACCCATCTGACAGGAAGCTATGGCTTCGTCCAAGGCCTTGCATCCCCCAGCCCTTCCCTACTGGATCCCCAGCGTCTCTTCCATTGGTGAGGGGATGAGGGAGGTGGGCACTGAAGCTTCCTCTCCTACAGGGCCTGGATTTGGGGGGAATGGTGAAGTGAAGGCAAAGTGAGGCCCCCTGCCTCCCCCTACACGCACGCACACAGACTCAGCTGCAGTGAGGCCCTGTTTTCTCCTCTCTCTGCTCTGGGGTCCTTGGCTTGGGAGCCCAGGGGAGGGGCCACTTCTGCAGCTGGCTGGCCTCGAACTCCCAGCTCAGCCAGCTGCTACTGAAGCTTCCAGAAGCTGCAGCTCTGCACCCCCTCCCCGCCCCCTGAGCCAGGAGAGGCCTTTGCTGACCTGGGGGAGGGCGTCTTGGTGAGCGAGTGGGCACCCTTAGAAGGACTAGCACAGACAAC
>NW_021700318.1:0-2253 GCF_005190385.1 Monodon monoceros
ATCTTTTTTTCAAGCATTTACATATGTGAAGAACAGAACAGACAAAGATCAATTTTAGTTTGCTCTGTTCTTTTGAATCTTCATAGGGTAGAGATCAAGCAAATCCCTCTCTTCTTAGGCTTAAAATACCCCCCAAATAGGAATTTGTTTTATCTAAATACACACACACGAGAACTCCAAAACTTTCTTAGTTGCACAGCCTTGTTGTTTTTTTTTTTTTTAATGGACTTTTGGGAAGAAAAGTGGCTAGACCACTGGCAATTTAAAGACTTGAAAATGCAGACTGTTTGCTAAATAGCATCACTTAATTCAGAAATGCAGCAGTAGAGGAAAAAGTGCTCAATTAATTTAAATTATTTTTAGTAAGATTAAAAGATAATCTTTAAAGCAAAGAATAACTTATCTTAAACACCAGCTTTCAATTAGACTATAAATGCACTGTCATCTGGAATGTTCCCATGAGGAAACACTAATTATTATCTCTTGTACTCAGAATACACTGATAAGCAGCTTTCCCAAGGTATCAACCTCTATCCTGTTAAATAAAAGTCCCTTACCCCTTAGCTGTCTTCTTAGCTTATAACTGGACATAATCTCTCTCTCATTTTAATACCTCCCTATTCAACAAAGCAGCAGAAAACACAGTGCAGCTTGCATTAATAAACTCAACTAAAAGGACTGAATTAAACAGTACCAGAAAGGATTTAGCATAAACAGTAACAGAAATACCTCTGGACAATTTTGATAACCTCATAAAAAGGCTGTTTCTTTTCTTCTTTTTTTTAAAGGCTGAAGAATGGTCTTGTTCAGAATATGGTAAAGTGGATTGACCATACAGTTGACCTACACCTGTAGCTCTGGAACACTACGGCCACAGATTTCCTGCCAGATTTTGAAGCAGTCGTGTTGTAAGTCAGGACCTGTGTTTCAAATCTCTTGTTAAAAACATTTCTGCCTTAGTCAAAGAAAGACACTGACCTGAGCAATTGGCAGGGAGGAGCTGAGACTCGGTTTTAAGGGGACACGACTGGCCAGATACAAAGCATAGAAATCTCTTGATGGCACACTCATTCTGAGAACAGTTCTATGACCCTCCCAATCATACTGTGGCTGATAATGTTGGGCCATAGTCGTGAATCTCACCATGCCTGTGCTCTTAGTGAAATGAAAACTTTGATAATCCTAGTTTGCCCTAGAATAGGGAGTGGTACAGGATGTGTGTGCACCTTTAAAGTATGGGTACAGTATTCAAGAAGATGACGGAAACATATTTCTAAGTATATGCTATAGAAAGTGTTAGGAATCGTTAATTTTAACATTCTACTTTCTACTTAATACTCTTTCATGTTTGCAAGAAAATCATTCCTAATTGGACATTACTAAAGTAAGTTAATATATATTACCATGACCGAAAATACTTTATAAGAAACTAGTGTGTGTATAAATATATATGTAATAATTAAAATCTGCCTGACTAAACATAAATACTTTCTTATTCTAAGGTAGTGATTTTATGTATCTCTTTGAGAATAAGATGAAATTTATGAACCCCATTCTCAGAAAAAGAACGCATACACACGTAACATATATTTTATGTGTACACATATAAACACACACATATGTGCATATATATACATAAATACATCCACAGAATTAGACACTGAGAAACAGCTAGAGTGTCCAGATCTGAGTCTTGGCCGGACAATTTACTATGTGCCTCCAGGCCATTCTGTACTTCTCCATCCTCAGTCTTCTCACCTATAAGATGGGTGGCACGGTCCTTACCTCACCCGGCCGTGTGAGAATTAACTGAGCTAATGCGAGTGAAGGGCTCAGACCAGTCTCTGGCCCACAGCGTTCCACCAGTCTTCATTCTGATGAAGATGAGCATCTGCAGACACTCACAGACCCTCTGAGGCTCACCCCTGGACCTGCAAATCCCCACGGAAGCCCAGGTACAGAAACTCAATGTTAACACAGGCACTGAAGATGCCCAAACCCATGTAAAATTATTCTGTAATAAATCTGCTCTGAAAGCTTAAAAAGGCAGGTATTTTGTCAATCCATTTACTTAGAATCTTGATACAACTTTTTAATTTGCTCCAATTAAAATTCGATTATCAGGCTTCCCTGGTGGCGCAGTGGTTAAGAGCCTGCCTGCCGATGCAGGGAATACAGGTTCGTGCCCCAGTACGGGAAGATCCCACATGCCACGGAGCGGCTGGGCCCGTGAGCCGTGGCCGCTGAACCTGC
>NW_021700319.1:0-2395 GCF_005190385.1 Monodon monoceros
CTTTTGGTGGGAGCATTTAGTCCATTTACATTTAAGGTAATTATCGATATGTATGTTCCTATTCCCATTTTCTAAATTGTTTTGGGTTCGTTATTATAGGTCTTTTCCTTCTCTTGTGTTTCTTGTCTAGAGAAGTTCCTTTAGCATTTGTTGTAAAGCTGGTTTGGTGGTGCTGAACTCTCTCAGCTTTTGCTTGTCTGTAAAGGTTTTAATTTCTCCATCAAATCTGAATGAGATCCTTGCTGGGTAGAGTAGTCTTGGTTGCAGGTTTTTCTCCTTCATCACTTTCAGTGTGTCCTGCCACTCCCTCCTGGCTTGTAGGGTTTCTGCTGAGAGATCAGCTGTTAACCTTATGGGGATTCCCTTGTGTGTTATTTGTTGTTTTTCCCTTGCTGCTTTTAATATGCTTTCTTTGTATTTAATTTTTGACAGTTTGATTAAGATGTGTCTTTGTGTATTTCTCCTTGTATTTATCCTGTATGGGACTCTCTGTGCTTCCTGGACTTGATTAACTATTTCCTTTCCCATATTAGGGAAGTTTTCAATTATAATCTCTTCAAATATTTTCTCAGTCCCTTTCTTTTTCTCTTCTTCTTCTGGAACCCCTATAATTCAAATGTTGGTGCATTTAATGTTGTCCCAGAGGTCTCTGAGACTGTCCTCAGGTCTTTTCATTCTTTTTTCTTTATTCTGCTCTGCAGTAGTTATTTCCACTACTTTATCTTCCAGGTCACTTATCCGTTCTTCTGCCTCAGTTATTCTGCTATTGATCCCTTCTGGAGTATTTTTAATTTCATTTATTGTGTTGTTCATCATTGCTTGTTTCATCTTTATTTCTTCTAGGTCTTGTTAACTGTTTCTTGCATTTTGTCCATTCTATTTCCAAGATTTTGGATCATCCTTACTATCATTATTCTGAATTCTTTTTCAGGTAGACTGCCCATTTCCTCTTCATTTGTTAGGTCTGGTGCATTTTTATCTTGCTCCTTCATCATTTTTCTGTCTTCTCATTTTGCTTATCTCACTGTGTTTAGGGTCTCCTTTTTGCAGGCTGCAGGTTCGTAGTTCCCGTTGTTTTTGATGTCTGTCTCCAGTGGCTAAGGTTGTTTCAGTGGGCTGTGTAGGCTTCCTGGTGGAGGGGACTGGTGCCTGTGTTGTGGTGGATGAGGCTGGATCTTGTCTCTCTAGTGGGCAGGTTCACGTCTGGTGGCGTGTTTTGGGGTATCTGTGGCCTTATTATGATTTTAGGCCGCCTCTCTGCTAATGGGTGGGCTTGTGTTCCTGTTTTGCTAGTTGTTTGGCATAGGTTGTCCAGCACTGTGACTTGCTGGTTGTTGAGTGAAGCTGGGTGCTGGTGTTAAGATGGAGGTCTCTGGGAGATTTCTGCCATTTAATATTATGTGGAGCTGGGAAGTCTCTTGTTGACCAGTGACCTGAAGTTGGCTCTCCTACCTCAGAGGCAGAGCCCTGACTCCTGTCTGAAGCACCAAGAGCCTTTCATCCACACGGCTCAGAATAAAAGGGAGAAAAAGTAGAGAGAATTAGTAGAAGTATGAGGAAAGAAAAAGGAAAGGAGGAAAGGAAGGAAGGAAGAAAGAAGCAAAGAAGGAAAGAAAGGAGGGAAGGAGGGAGGGAGGAAGGAAGGAAGGAAGGAGGGAGGGAAAGAAGGAAAAAAGACAGGAAGAAAGAAGATACAGTAAAAATAAAATAAAGTATAATATAGTTATTGAATTAAAAAATATTTAGGAAAAAATAAAGGGACAGATAGAACCTTAGGACAAACGTTGGAAGCAAAGCTATACAGAGAAAATCTTACACAGAAGCATACACATACACCCTCACAAAAAGAGGTAAGGGGAAAAAATCATAAATCTTGCTCTCAGAGACCACCTCCTCAATTTGGGGTGATTCGTTGTCTAAAGGAGGGAATGAAGGAAGGAAAGAAAGAAAGACCGAAGGTAAAGTATAATAAAGTTATTACAATTAAAATTATTAAGAAAAAAAATTAAAAAAAAACCATGGACGGATAAAGCCCTAGGACAAATGGTGGAAGCAAGACTATACAGACAAGATCTCACACAGAAGCATACACGTACACATTCACAAAAAGAGGAAAAGGGAAAATAATCATAGATCTCGCTCCTAAAGTCCACCTCCTCAATTTGGGATCATTCCTTGTCTATTCAGGTATTCCACAGATGCAGGGTATATCAAGTTGATTGTGGAGCTTTAATCCGCTGCTTCTGAGGCTGCTGGGAGAGATTTTCCCTTTCTTTTCTTTGTTCTCACAGCTCACAGGAGCTCAGCTTTGGATTTGGCCCTGCCTCTGCGTGTAGGTCGCTGGAGGACGTCTGTTTTTTGTTCAGACAGGACGGGGTTAAAGGAGCCGCTGATT
>NW_021700320.1:0-3619 GCF_005190385.1 Monodon monoceros
GCCTCTGGTCAAAGGCTTTCGCCACAAGCTGAACACGTTGGGTCTCATCTAGCCTCTGAAGGCCGAGTTTACCCTGCTACGAATCAAACTTCAGGAAAGGTACTCAGGGTGATGCGGACTGCCAAGCATGTAACCAGGCCGCCCGGATCGAGTACAGATACTTGTGTTTTAAGCGGGCAGAAGAAATGGTGTCAAGAGCGCGCCTCCATCTGCCGGGCGACGTACACATTTTCTCCGTGAGATAGATGCAAGCCCTTCCTCCAGTGTGAAAGGCCTCTACGCCTCTTCGCGCTCGCAGCGCGGAGGTGCCACCCGCTCTGAAAACCTTCCAAAGGCACAGGGTCACGCAACGTGTGAACCACCGAGAGCGGGTGCAGCACACACCTAGGTCTTCTCTGTCGGCCTGAGAACACCCACGGCACAGGGCTTCTTTGGTGCACACACGTGGTCGCGGTCGGTGATGCCTTCTGCTCCGTGAAGCCTTCTCGCGGACACATAGAGTGAGCGCACGTCAGATTAGCCCTACACCTCACCCCTGTTTCTTGAGTGAGTTGTACTGCTACAAGGCAAAACTCCCTGCTGGAACCTCGGTGCGGCGTAAGTATCCTCCGGGAGGCGATCGCTGCTAGAGACACTGTGCTGCTCTCTAGGATAATGGTCTGTGCCTCCATTGCGCTCGCTTGCTGCTGTCTCCAAGCCGTTTGTGAAGGCTTTTCGGAAGAGGTTGCTCACAGTGTCTTTTCTTTAGAGTAACCCACAGGCGTACGAGGATACCTGTTCTGTGAAGTTAAATGCTAGGGCGCAGTTTTGTACAGGAAAGGACACTCCGCCTTGAAGGGTCTTCCTTCCGGATTGCCACTTGCACTGGCGATGTCTCCTAAATCTCGTAGGCTTTCCGTGCCGTCACAAGGTCCGTATCTCAGGCCTAGAACGGCAGAGCGTCCGGCACCTTTGAAAGAGACCTGCGGCATTCTGGCCTTTGGGCTCCCTCCATGAGGATACCAGCTCCTCAGCACCACGCGTCTTTAGTTCTTTCATGTCAGAACCTCTGTGGGCGACCTCATTCCGCCCCCCACGTGAGAGGCACACAGCCTTGCCATTAGGGGCGGAAGGCTTCAGAGTCCAGAAGGGAGGCTGGCGCTCCCACTCAGCATTCCAACAGGGAACTGAGCCCGGGTGCGTGAGACCGTGAGAGGGGGCAAGACAGGCGTACCGGCGAGCTGTTCACAGTGTGCTCTGACGCGTTACCCTTCAAGCTCACGTTCATCTCCTGGAGAGAACACGAGGCCTTGATGCGCTTTCCTGTGGTACGTAAACTCCGGTTGCGTCCCCTGGTGGGCACATCCGCACACGGCTGCCCTGTCCCAGAGGCTCAAGGCGTGGAGCCCGATCGCTGGAGATCAGCCTCACGTGGATCTTTCACGGATGAAACCGGCTCGCAGTGGGACCGTTCACAAGCTGGGGACCGTGGTGGCTGTTAGGGGTCGGCACACCAAGAGCACTCCGAGGGAGAGGAGCTGCTGACGTTTGCCAGCACAGTCTCCAATGGCGAATTGCAACCTTTCCCTGTAAGTGGCTCCCGAAAGCCTCGACGCAGTTTCTCAGCTATGATGGAGGCCAGTCACTTGGCGGACTCCCCCAACGCCCTGCCTCCCAGGCTACGATACAGACACGCCGACTGCTTCAGCCAACAGGGACAGCTTAGAGTAAAGGTAAGACTCCTACGTGTCAAAGTACTTGCGTGACGCTGGCCAGAAGCACAAACATTTAGGGCAGGGCATCAAGGCTCGTCGCCGCACGCTGAGCAAGTCTGTTCTCATCTCGCCTCTGAACGCCGAGTTTAACCAGCTGGGAGGCAAACTTCAGGAGAGGTACTCAGGGTGCCAGCGATTCAGAATTCTTTCACCAGACAGCCCAAGTCGTGTACGCCTCTCTGTATTTTCCATGGGCAGAACAAAATGGTGTCAACCTGCACGCCTCCAGCTGGGGTGGGGTGGGGGTGTGGGTGTGGGCGACGTACACTTTCTCCCTGGGAAACCAGCCCACGCCTTCAGTGTGAAAGGCCTCTACGCCTCTCTGCTTTCGCAGCCCAGGGATAGCCTCAGCTCTGAAAAGCTTCCAGAGGAGGAAGGTCAGAGAACCCTTGAACCACCCAGCAGGTGCAGCACAGAACAAGGACTTCTCTCTTGGCCTGAGAACACCCACTGCCCAGCGCTCCTTTGTTGTACACACGTGGTGGAGGAAGGGTGCTGGATTCGGCTCCGTGAGAACTTCTCCGGGCCTCGTCGTGTGAACGCAAGTAGATGAGCCCTACCTCTCATGCCAGTTTCCTGTGCAGGTTGGACAAGGCAAACTCCCTGCTTGAATCCCTGGGTGGGTTAAGTACCCTCCGGGGAAGGATCGTTGCTTGGGACACGGGGCTGGTATCGAGGTGACTGCTCTGTGCATCCACTTGGCAGCTGTTCTCTCTCAGCGGCTTCCGAAGGCTCTTCTGAAGGGTTTCCTGAGAGTGCCGGAAACAGGGAAGTAGCCGTCAGGCCCACGAGGATACCAAGCCTCTCAAGCAGAAGGCTGCCAGCCTCAGACGCTTGGGCTCGCTTTCGTACATGAAACCACACTGTGCTTTGAAGGTGCCTGGCACCCAGCTTGCGAACCGCACTTCCACCGTGTCTTAGGGTTCCCAGGGTTTCCACGCCGTCGCAATGTCCAATTGTTAGGCCTAAGACGGCCGGGTGTCCGGGAGCTCTAAAGGAGACCATAAGAAGGCGGGCCTTTTGGCTCCTTCCACCGAGAAACCAGCTCCCCCGGAGCCTCTGTCGTCAGCCAGTTGATTTCAGAATACCTGTGCGCACCCTCATTGCTCCTCGACGGAAGAGACAAACAGAATTGCCATAAAGGGAGGAAGCCTTCTGAGTCCAGCACAGTGGCGGTGTCTCTCACGCAGCATTCCCACGACAGCTGAGCACCAGTGTACGGGCCCGAGAGAGGGAGAAAGAGAGAGCCGTAAGACCCAGCCTTTCCACAACGTAGTATAGGCATCACCCTTCAAGCCCACGTAAATTTCATAGAGAACACACCGGGCCTCGGTGTGCCTTCTTGTGGGTAAGGAAACTTGGCTTTTCATTCCTTGGGTGGCACACTGGCTCAGGGCTGCCCTACCCCAGAGACTCCTCCCGGTGCGCAGCCCGATCGGTTGAGATCAGCCCCTTCGGCGTTTCCACGGATGCAACCAACTCGGGAAAGAGCCGTTCGAAAGCTGGGGACCATGGTGGCTTTCACTAGTCTTCACAGCCGGAGCACCCTGAAGGAGAGGAGCTGCTGAAGTCCGCTAGCAAAGTCTTCTAATCCGAAGAGGAGCCTTTCCTTTAAAGGGGCTTCCAAAGGCCTCGATGCATTTTCGCCGTTATCTAGAGTGGAGGCCTGTCGCCTGGCAGACTCCCCCGCGGGCCTGCTTCCCTGGCTGGGATACGGACACGCCGCCTGCTGCAGCCAAAAGGGACAGCTTGGAGTAAAGATAAAACCCAGTGCGTAAACGTTCTTGCCTAGCCCTCGCCACGAGCACAAGCGTATAGGCCTCTGGTCAAAGGCTTTCGCCACAAGCTGAACACGTTGGGTCTCA
>NW_021700321.1:0-1754 GCF_005190385.1 Monodon monoceros
GTGTCACCCATACCTGCCGCTGGAATTTCTCCCTGGGCAGAGGTGAGGAAGGAAGAAAGCAGTGGGGGCCGGGACAGCAGGGGTATCTCAGGCAGGGAAATGGAAAGCTTCCAGAAGAGTACCCAGGGCCAGGACCGTCCTGGCTGGCCTGCAGGCACCAAGTCAGCTGGCATGCTGTTGCTCATGTGGCTCCATGGCCCTTCCTCTAGGCTTTCAAGTCCTTGTACATATTCAGGTGTTTTACCTGGGAAGGGTGGGAACATTTCAGCAGCAGCTGGCCTGGGGCTCGGCCCACGATTACTCACAGATGCCTCGGCACGGTCCCCCAGCTTTGCAATGAGGACGCTTGTTGCGTGGGGCCTGCTGGCTGAATGGGAGATGATTCTCCACCACTGGCCAACTTCAGAATTGTTTACAACTGGAGCAAGTGCCCTGATACGGTTTTCCTCTGTGTAACTGGTGGGTTCTGTTTTTTTTTTCTTTTTTTCATTTTTGGTTCAAGGTAGATTTTATTCCTCTTTTTTGTATTTACAGATATAAGCATGGAAATAATTTATTCATATAAATACATGTATGTGAAGGGAAGAATATTTTTTCTGTTTTAATTTTTTTAATTTTATTTTTTTAACTTTGAATTTTATTTTATTTTTTTATACAGCAGGTTCTTTTTGGTTATCTCTTCTATACATATAAATGTATACATGCCAATCCCAATATCTCAACTCCTCCCACCACCACCCCCAACAGCCTTCCCCCCTTGGTGTCCATACGTTTGTTGTCTACATCTGTTGCTGTATTTTTGCCTTGCAAAACGGTTCATCTGTACAATTTTTCTAGGTTCCACATATATGCATTAATATACAAGATTTGTTTTTCTCTTTCTGACTTACTTCACTCTGTATGACAGTCTCTAGATCCATCAACGTCTCTACAAATGACCCAATTTCATTCCTTTTTATGGCTTAGTAATATTCCATTTTATACTTGTACCACATCTTTATGCATTCGTCTGTCTGTGGGCATTTAGGTTGCTTCCATTACCTGGATATTGTAAATAGTGATGCAATGAACATTGCGGTGAATGTCTCTTTTTGATTTATGGTTTTGTCTGGGTATATGCCCAGTACTGGGATTGCTGTATCATATGGTAATTCTATTCTTAGTTTTATAAGAATCTCCATAATGTTCTCCACAGTGACTGTATCAATTTACATTCCCAACAATCGTGGAAGAGGGTTCCTTATCTCCACACCCTTTCCAACATTTGTTGTTTGTAGATTTTCTGATGATGCCCGTTCTAACAGGTGTGAGGTGATACACCATGGAGGAGTCTATTTCGTTGAGCAAAGAGTAGGTCTTGTCTATTACATATTTGGCTTATGGAAAGGTATGTGTGCTAATTTCAATCTCTGGTTTTATACAGCACCCCAACTCAACTTTCCCCTTAAGGAAGCATAAGTTGTTTATCTAAATGTGAGACTCTGTTCGGTTTTGTAATTTAGTTTATGTGTAGCCAAGTTTACACTCCCTCTATTAGTGATATCTTATGATAATTATCTTTCTGTGTGCGACATATTTCTCTTAGAATCATCATACTTAAATCCACTCAATTTGCTGCTACAGGCCTGATGACATTGATTTCATTGCTGAGTGATATTCCGTTGTACGTAGGGAGCACAACTTCTTTATCCATGTTTTTCTTTCTGGGATATTTAATTTGTACTGGACTGGAGGTTCTTGTAAACACAGCAGCC
>NW_021700322.1:0-2304 GCF_005190385.1 Monodon monoceros
GAATAAGGTCACCAGACCCAAAGTCATGTAGATTATCTTTTTTTTCCTAGGATTTTTATAGTTTGGTAATTTAAATTTGTCTATGGGCATTTTGAGTGAATTTTGGTTTAAGGTGTAAAGTTTGTGTCTACATTCATTTCATTACATATGGTTTGTAATTAATTGCTCCTTAACCCTCTTTTGAGAAGATACAGTGAGATACTTGGCTCCATTTCAGTTTGGATTTCCAAACTTAGCATATACAGCAGAACTGCCTTCCAGATGAGGCCTCTGGGTTTGTGAGTGCGGCACTCCTGGCACTTTTCTCACAACCCACAGGGGGCGCCGAACCCACCTGTCTGACCCTGGGGGCACAGGTGCACCCTGCCCACAGACTTTGCTCTCTGACAAGCAGATAGGAGCTTTGTCTCCTGTCAGGGCTTAGGTTTCTGGACCATGAGGCATTGTCCACCCTGACAGGAGCTGGGTTTGCTAAGCCACCACTGGTGAGGAGACTCCACAAGAGGAAAAAATGAGCAAGTGTGGAGAATCCTCCTGTGCAGCTGACTGCTGGGTGGGTGGGGTCCATCTTCAGGGCACTCAGGAGAGAAAGGGTTTAATGTGGAATACTGTGCGCTCTTAGTTAGTTTTATGTGCGGTGTAGATGGTGACCAGTGTCGTTCTTTGGAGACTGGTGTCTAGTATTCCTGGCACTGTTTGTTGATGGCTTTAGGTAGAATAAACTTTTTTTTTTTTTAACATCTTTATTGGAGTATAATTGCTTTACAGTGGTGTGTTAGTTTCTGCTGTATAACAAAGAGAATCAGTTATACATATACATATGTTCCCATATCTCTTCCCTCTTGCGTCTCCCTCCCTCCCACCCTCCCTATCCCACCCCTCTAGGTGGTCACAAAGCACCGAGCTGATCTCCCTGTGCTATGCGGCTGCTTCCCACTAGCTCTCTGTTTTACGCTTGGTAGTGTACATATGTTCGTGTCACTCTCTCACTTTGTCACAGCTTACCCTTCCCCCTCCCCATATCCTCAGGTCCATTCTCTAGTAGGTCTGTGTCTTTATTCCTCTCTTACCCCTAGGTTCTTCATGACATTTTCTTTTTCTTAAATTTCATATATATATGTCAACATACGGTATCCGTCTTTCTCCTTCTGACTTACTTCACTCTGTATTACAGACTCTAGGTCCATCCAGCTCATTACAAATCACTCAATTCCATTTCTTTTTATGGCTGAGTAATATTCCATTGTATATATGTGCCACATCTTCTTTATCCATTCATCTGATGATGGGCACTTAGGTTGTTTCCATCTCCAGGCTATTGTAAATAGTGCTGCAATGAACATTTTGGTACATGACTCTTTTTGAATTATGGTTTTCTCAGGGTATATGCCCAGTAGTGGGATTGCTGGGTCATATGGTACTTCTGTTTGTAGTTTTTTAAGGAACCTCCCTACTGTTCTCCCTAGTGGCTGTACCAATTCCCATTCCCACCAGCAGTGCAAGAGTGTTCCTTTTTCTACACCCTCTCCAGCTTTTATTGTTTCTAGATTTTTTGATGATGGCATTCTGACCAGTGTGAGATGATATCTCATTGTAGTTTTGATTTGCATTTCTCTAATGATTAGTGATGTTGAGCATTCTTTCATGTGTTTGTTGGCAGTCTGTATATCTTCTTTGGAGAAATGTCTCTTTAGGTCTTCTGCCCATTTTTGGATTGGGTTGTTTGTTTTTTTGATATTGAGCTGCATGTGTTGCTTGTATATTTTGGAGATTAATCCTTTGTCAGTTGCTTTGTTTGCAAATATTTTCTCCCATTCTGAGGGTTGTCTTTTCATCTTTTTTATGGTTTCCTTTTCTGTGCAAAAGCTTTTAAGTTTCATTAGGTCCCATTTGTTTATTTTTGTTTTTATTTCCATTTCTCTAGGAGGTGGGTCAAAAAGGATCTTGCTGTGATTTATGTCATAGAGTGTCCTGCCTATGTTTTCCTCTAAGAGTTTGATAGTTTCTGGCCTTACATTTAGGTCTTTAATCCGTTATGAGCTTATTTTTGTGTATGGTGTTAGGGAGTGATGTAATCTCATACTTTTACATGTACCCATCCAGTTTTCCCAGCACCACTTATTGAAGAGGCTGTCCTTTCTCCACTGTACATTCCTGCCTCCTTTATCAAAGATAACATGACCATATGTGCGTGGGTTTATCTCTGGGCTTTCTATCCTGTTCCATTGATGTATATTTCTGTTTTTGTGCCAGTACCATACTGTCTTGATTACTGTAGCTTTGTAGTATAGTCTGAAGTCAGGT
>NW_021700323.1:0-1093 GCF_005190385.1 Monodon monoceros
CCAGGAAAACCCTGCCAGGTTCCCATCCCCATGGGGATGTGGGCCTTCTGCTCTGAAGTCCCCATGGCTGGCTTGCTCACAAATTCATGGTGTGGGGCCCTCTGGTGTGAGTTCACTGCGGTCTGGATCCCATAGACCCTGTACACCGTGCTCCCTGCTAGGGGATTCCACCTGCTGCATTCCTCACATTTTCTATTCCATGGGCCCTCTTTTGTGAGGTTACTCCTGCCTGCCACACTCCCAGTCCATTTGTGTTGCGGTCCTCTGGTTTGAGGCTACATGTGCTGGGTTCCTCACCTTTCGATGATGTGGATGTGGCCTTACTAGTGTGAGGACACTCCTGCCTTGTTCACATCCCCTTGGTGATGTGGGCCCTCTGGTGAGTGTCTGATCCTGCCTGGGTTCCTCACGGTTCTGTGATCCGGGCCCAGTGCTGTGAGGTCACTTCTGCCTGGAACATGTCGCCTTGGCGACAGGGGCTCTCTGGTGTCTGTTGGGGCCTGTGGTCCGCATCCTCCCCTCAGTGCTGGGGGCCCCTCTGGCATCCGACACTAACACCTGGGCTATTCCGCATTTCCTGATGTGTGGCCAGTGGTGCGAGGACACCCCTGCCATGTTCCCATCACCATGGGGATGTGGGCCTTCTCCTCTGAGGTCCCAACACCTGGGTTTCTCATAGTTTCATGATGTGGGATCTCGGTTTTGAGTTCACTCCGACCTGCATCCCATAGCCAAAGTTTTCTGGGCTGCCTGCTTGGAGGTTCCACCTGCTGGATTCCTCACCAGTTTTATTCTATGGGCCCTCTGTAGTGAGGCTACTCCTGCCTGCCTCATTCCCAGCCCCTTGATGATGTGGGTCCCCAGGTTTGAGGCCACGTGTGCTGGGTTCCTCAACCTTCGATGATGTGGCCCCACTCTTGTGAGGACACGCCTCCCTGGTTTCCATCCCCTTGGTGATATGGGCACTGTGGTGAGAGTCTGATACTGGCTGGTTTCTTCTCTCAAATCTGAGGTGGGCCCTCTGCTGCGAGGTCACTCTTGCCTGTCTAAAACACGTGGCCTTGGTGACGTGGGCTCTCTGGTGGCAAATGGA
>NW_021700324.1:0-25719 GCF_005190385.1 Monodon monoceros
TCATTCTTGCTGCACCTGAAATGGAATACTGCTCATTTAGATGAAAAGCAACTGATAGCTCCCGAAACGGGAGCAGGTTACTTTGGTATTTAGACCTTTCATCTCTATTTCTGCTTTCTATGAAAACAAAGGAAGGGAGGGAGGGAGGGAAAGGAAACTACATGTGTTGTAGAAAGGGAACTACTTCAGTTAACTTAACCTGAGTAGGAACCCCAGCAATGTCACTTGCAGTCAGGAGATTTTGGGCAGATTACTTAACCACACTTTACCAGTGCTTCCATATCTAAAAATGACAGTTGGGCTAACACCTTCTTTCTATGCTAAAATTCTGTGAGCCTGTGATAATAGGGGAAGTGAGTGAGGTTACCCCCATCAAGACATTTAGCACATTTTATTTTTTTCTTTAGATTTATTTAAACTATATTTTTTGTCTTTTTTAATTGAAGTATAGTTGATTTATAATGTTGTGTTAATTTCTGCTGTACAGCAAAGTGATTCAGTTATATATATATACACACACACATTCTTTTTTATATTCTTTTCCATTATGGTTTATCATAGGATATTAGCACATTGTATTTTTTTTAGCTGTATAGCATTATTTTTATGAGAAAAAGATAAATATATGTATATGTGTATAAATATGCTTTTGCTTTTATATGCTTAGGGAAAAAAGGGAGATACCTAAAAAATCACAAATACATTTATCCCTGGAAAGTAGGATTACTCTAGGATAGTGGTTTTCAATGTTTTTTGTCTTAGGACTCATTTAAACCCTTAAAAATTATTGAGGACCCCAAGGAGCTTTGTTTATGTGAGTTATATCTATAGATATTTATTGTATCAGGAGTAAAAACTGAGAACTGGAAAAATATGTTTATTTTTCATTTTAAATTACAATAACCCATTACATGTTAACATAAATAACCTATTTATATAAAAAGCCACATTTTCCATAATTAAAGAAAAACAGTGAGAAGGTAACATTGTTTTATCTTTTGTAACTCTCTCTTTTATTGAAGTATAGTTGGTTTATAATGTTGTGCTAATTACTGCCGTACAGCAAAGTGATTGTTATAGATATACATTCTTTTTTTTAATATTCTTTTCCATTATGGTTTATCATAGGATATTAAATACAGTTCTCTGTAGCACGTTGTATTTTAAATGTCTCTTTGTATCACCCAGTAGATTGTGAGCAAGTTGAGGGCAAGGACTGTGTTTTACCTTTGTTCTAACACATCATAGGTTATCCACGTTTACTAATAAGTGAATAAACAAGTAAATGAGTTCTATAGTTAACCATGTGAATTATACAGTACTTACTGACCTACTTTTACATGACTGGCATTGCTCTAGGTAGCTAGTGTGCACTAGGCAGAGGGGCACTGGGTTCTATAAAATTTCTGAAAATGGTGTTGTAAGCATTACCATCTGGATGGTAAATGTCAAGTTTCTTTCCCTGTTCTTCAGGATATATGTAGTGATTTTCGGCCTTATGTGAAGGATGGAAGACTTGGATGCACAAGGGAAAATGAACCAGTTCTTGGTCTTGATGGAAGGACACATGTCAATAAGTGTATGATGTGTGCTGAGCTATTGTAAGTATCCTCACCCCCAAGCTGGCCAGCAGGTGGACCTGATGAGAATGTACTTGGTTGCTATCCTGAGAACCACTCCACAGAGAGATAAAGTCCTTTTCCTCAAGCATGTTATCCTTTGTCTTTATAAGGTGAAATGGGCCTTGCTCCCAGAGTGGCTTCTTCTCTTTTTAATTCATATTATCTGATAAAGTTTCTTTTTTTTTTTTTTTTTTTTTTTTGCGGTATGCGGGCCTCTCACTGTAGATAGGGCTTCCCTGGTGGCACAGTGGTTGAGAGTCCGCCTGCTGATGCAGGGGACATGGGTTCGTGCCCCATTCCGGGAAGATCCCACGTGCCGCGGAGTGGCTGGGCCCGTGAGCCATGGCCGCTGAGCCTGCGCGTCCGGAGCCTGTGCATCCGGAGCCTGTGCTCTGCAACGGGAGAGGCCACAACAGTGAGAGGCCCGCGTATCGCAAAAAAAAAAAGGAGTAGATAAAGCGGTTATGCTAGTTATTTATTTAATTATAATGACTTGAAAATGCACAGTGTTTTATAAGGCATAATATTTCAAAATTTAAAAGGTGCTCTCTTGTGGAATAATCTAAGTCAGCCATTTGACATGCACTGCTTCATTCAGGCATGTATAGATACTCTCACTGAAGATGACAGTCTAATTTAAAATAATGTCATGTGGCTGAATTTATTAGTTGTATAAAAGGTGGGACTTTATGAAAGGGAAGAACTGCTGGGTTAATCTTTCTCTCAGTGCTTGACACTGCTCTGAGCACTGAGACACAGATATGAGTAAGATCCACAGAGTCTTTAATATTCTGACTGTTAAAGCATAGATTCTCTAATCCGTTTGTCAGCAAGCCTTAAAGTGCTCTATTTATATCACTGGATTTTTAAAATCAGGAGAGAGAAAGATTTAACAGATTAAAGGACTTCACATCTGTCTTTGAAAATTATAGTATGCTGTGTGGAATTCAAGGGCATGTCCTCTCAGGTTTAAAAATAGTTATTATAACTGGTTTCCAGACAGGAAATCATCCTCATTTCCACTTTCTTATCTAGGAGGTATGCACTTTTAGTGCTCAAACCTGCCCTAATTCTATGATCCTGTGTTTCTTTCTATGTGCTAGCTAAAAAAGAGAATCTGACCTCCCTGACTCCTGGTTGGTTTCTTCCTCTGTAGAACTAAGATAGTCTTGTCTATCTCCAAGTTGAACTGCAGTTAGATAATAGATCTGAAAGGACTTAGAAGCTCAGTTCAATGTAGCTTTTATTGACAAGGGTGCTTTTACATGAAGGCAAACAAGTACTTTACAAGGTTTAAAAAAGCTATACATAAGGGTGTGGATGACAACATGTACTTCAAATGCTTAGTTTGGTTTCATCCTTGTCACAGCATTGTTTTAAAGCTCTTGGTTCTTCCTGTTAAAGCAAGTTTTCCTGACAATCTTCTGTGTGTCAATCAAGGAGTCACACCCATCCAGTTTTACAGAACAAGGCTTCTAATTGATTGTCAGTGAGTCAGTTTCACACCCATCCTTATCTTTGGTAATTTTCTGGCTCAAACATTCAAGACAGGCAAAGCTTGTCTCATGTAAGTGGATGGGTTGAGCAAGTTGAGCAAAGGATATGGAAGTGCTTAGCACAGAACTGGACACTGAAGATATGATAAAGTCATAAACCGACCAACTATTTTCTTAACAGCTTAAAAGAAGCTGAAGAAAATGCCAAGCGAGAAGGTAAAACCAGAATTCGACGAACTGCTGAAAAGGTAAATTTCTTATCAACACAATTTGGTTCTTGTGGACATAAATATTAACAATTTATACTTGAACCTTTAAGGTAATTCAATCATGTCATTGTTCTTCATTATTACATTGAACTTTTCTCCTTAATTTTAAAGTTTCCCAAGTTGAATTCCTAGTACAATATTCCTAGTATAATATTCCTAAGTATATTAATCACTAGATTCAAAGTTAAAATAGCATTTCCCACCTAAAGCTCAAAATACTCTGCTTGCTTAAAAAAAACAAGACAAAGTTTATGCAAATTAAATTCTGCTTAGTTTCCACGAGACTTCTCTTTGACTTAGTGTAAATTACTTTTGCTTTGAATAAATTAGTTAAAAAAGCAACTTAATATAAATTTGACAGGAATAACTTGAAAATAATTCCAGAACCTTTTAAACAGTATATCCACTGGTGTATTTTATGTATATTCCCACTGATGCAAATGAGTTATTCATTTTTCCATTATGGTTATTATGTTCAGATAAGGCATGCATTTATAAAGGTCATGCTTCTGATTAAACAAAAACCTCAAACAATTATTGATATTGTTTTTAAAATAACCTTAAAATTAAGGTTTTTCAAATTATTCGATGATTTAGTTTTTCAATCTAGTATAAAAAATTATTCCTTTCGTTAATTGAATATGCATTGTAGATAACACAGCCTGGATTTCTTAAATCACCAAGGTTATTAAACCCTACTTTCAATGAAAGTGATAGCAGCTACTTTGGTAATGAGTAGTCTTTTGTTGAAAAGTCAGAACACCTTAGTTTTAGTCCTTCTCTGGGTGTGTGAAACTGAGCAACTCATCTCTTCTGTCCAGGTCTCAATTTTCATTATTCGTAAAATAAGGAGGCTGGGTAAATGATCTCAATTTTACCCTCCTGTTGGATTCTGATTCTGTGTCCTGCACCCTTTGGTGCTAATAAAAAGATACTATTTTTGTGGATTGTAGGGCATATGTTTTCCTAAGGGGAGACACAGGTGCAATTTTTGGTAGTTAAGAGCTGAACTTCCACTTCATAATGCCATTCAATGAAACAAATGTCACACCCTAAATAGAGCATTCAGAATTTAAATTAAGAAACACAGAGCATTCATAATTATCCATAATGTGTTCAACACTCACTGAGATTTGAAAAGCAATTTTGTTGTGGTGGTTGTTAAATTTCAGTATAACACTTTGGGTCATCTTGTGATATTCAACATTTTATTACTTCATAAACAGGGAGTTTCTTTTCCCTTGTCTTTCATCATGCCTCAGCTACTTTTCCTTCTTTTTGTCTGTGGCTGGGATCATTGTTTTGGTGGGGTCATTGGACATGATTATGTTAAACAGGACTGCATTATTGTGATGGCTCAATATTTGCCCCATAATTAACCTGTCAGTGGGTTGATCACACAGCATTTCTTTAGAATCTCCTTGGATGAATCACAACTTATAAACTGAAATTATCATTGTTTCTTTTATGGGAACCATTGAGCATCAATTTTATTACCACACTGTGATTATCAGGTGACTGTCTTCTGCGTCTGTATTCCTAGATTGTTACAACCAGGAAGTTCGGAACACACCCATTACTCCTCTAAAGACAAATATCTCCTCATTAGATTCTCTTTTAAAGTGTCCTAATGAAGTGTGAGTTATATATTTTTTTAAATCAGAGAATACTAGATCTAGAAAAGGTCCTAAAGAGCAGCTATTCTGAAAACTGCCTTTGTGTTGGTAGTGAGACTGAAGTCTCAAAGGTGATGTGACTTTGCTATGGTCTCCCCGTGAGTTAGAGCCACAGTTTAATTTCCCTTCTGACTCCAAACCACACTCTTTTTTAAAATAAGTTTTTTAATTGAAGTATAATTGATATGCAATATCACGTTAGTTTTAGGTGTACATCACACTGATTTTATATATATATATATATATATATATACATTTCAAAATGGTCACCATGATAAGTCTAGATACCATTTGTCACCATACAAAGTTCTTATAATATTATTGACTATATTCCCTTTGCTGTACATTACATCTCCATGACTTATTTATTTTATAACGGGAAGTCTGTACCTCTTAATCCCCTTCACCTATTTCCCCTACCCCACCCCACTCCCCTCCCCACTGGCAACCACCAGTTTGTTCTCTGTATCTATGAGTCTGTTTTATTTGTTCCTTTGTTTTGTTTTTTTAGATTCCACATATAAGGAAAGTCATACAGTAATTACCATTCTCTGTCTCACTTATTTCACTTAGCATAATACCCTTTACAACCCATCCATACTGTCACAAATGGAAAGATTTCATTCTTTTTCATGACTGAATAATATTCCATCCATCCATACATACACATTGTATATATGTATATATCACATCTTCTTTATCCATTCATCTACTGATGAACACTTAGGTTGTTCCACGTCTTGGCTAATGTAAATAATACTGCAGTGAATAAACCATACTCTTTATGCTCACGTTTTTTTAGCTGAAATGGGAAGATGAGGGTCATACAGTTGAAAAAGGCTACAGAGAAGCATTTTTATAGATTATATTATAGTAATATATGCTATCAAGTAGTGTTTTGGTATAGTGTTTTAAAGTTTATATATATATTTATCATAATTAAATATAACTTTTGTATACACACATACCCACACACATATATATGGCCCTTCTCAAATAGAATTTTCAAAACACAGAGAGAAACTTCAAAATACTGAATTCAAGCATCAATCAGGAAATTTGTGTGTATAAACCTCTTCTGAATTTTGGGAGGAAGTCACCACCTTTTTAGGTTTTCTAAATAAAGATTAGTCTTGATGGTCTGCATTTCTAAGTGGGTAATGAAGGAAAATTAGGTTCACTCCTGAGGTTTCCACCCGCAGTGTTAGAAATGAACATTGATAAAGGTGGCAGAGTATATATAAAAATGATCCACAGATCCACAGAGAAAACAAATAGAGTAAGCATAATGCTGTTGGATACCACCTTATTCCTTTTTCCTTGCAAACTAAGTAAATTGTTCTTGACTTGTTCCATATTAAGTAGCTCTTAAGTATCTCATCTTACAGATTCTATATTCTGCTCATTGGCAACACTTTTGTTTTGTCTTGGCTGCTGTGTTTTGTTATGTCTTTGCTGGAACCTCACGACAGATCTTTTATTTATTATCTTTTTCCATAGATTTGAAAGTGAACAAAAACTATCTGATTTTAGAAAGTATTTGCTCAGCCTTATTCTTTCCTAGGCTCTTTTACTCTTTTACTTTTAATAAATACACGACATAGTATATACAGGTACCAAGTAATTTGACAATGTAATTACTATTTCTCATTAATACGTTGTGTGTGTTCACCAACACTTTCTAGATATGACATTCTTTGACTATAAATCCATGATGCACATTTTCTAGATTAAAGAATAGAAAAGTGCTAAATGTAATTACTTGTCTTTTTAAAGGATTTCTGCAAGGAATATGAAAACCAAGTGAGGAATGGAAGACTTCCTTGTACACGGGAGAGTGAGCCAGTCCGTGGCCCTGATGGCAGGATGCATGGCAACAAATGTGCCCTGTGTGCTGAAATTTTGTAAGTATAGATGTGGTTTCTTTGAAGTTACTCAAAAGGTGAAGTGGAGAGTGACTAAAATGATGAATAAGAACAATGTTCATGGGAATATTTGTTGTTGAGAATTTTTGAGCTGTTTTATGTCCTCTACAAATCATAATACCACCTAATAAGTAGGCTCTAATGCTATATATTTCTTTTTTAATACAAATGGATTCTAATTTCCAGTAGGATGACTGGATTACAAAATACTTGTTAACATTTTCTCCCATGACCTTTGTAGGCCTTTTTATGAGCTAGTCATAGTACAGAATAAGGGTTAAAAGCAGGCACTAGGACTTTGATTCTTTTCCTTCAGTAATTACCCCATTGTGGCAGAATAGATGGGATGCCCACAAAAAACTCCATGTTCATATGTGAACTGGATTAACTCTGTCTTTTCATCTTGGACATCTGACCCTGGGGGAAGAGCAAATCCCACAACATATAAATTATGGCACTTATAAAGATGGCTCAGGAAAGGTCTCATCACATTTCTTTTTAGATCCTTGAACTCTATGAGCTCTTTCCTACACTTTCTGACTGCCAGTTCTTGTTTGGGCCAGCTAATGTCTCTTCTATGGTTTGCATTTCAAGATTATCCTTCCTTGGATGAAATCTCCTAAAATCACTAATTAAATTCAATCTTTATAACACTTGATAATTTTATTTTATAATAGTCATCATAGTTGGTATTTGTATAATTATTTCTAGTACTGTTTGTTGACTGTCACTCTTCTCTACTGGTCTGTAAGTTCTAAGAAGATAGGGTATGTGTTTATACTGTAAACTACTGAACTATATGCCCAGAGTGCTTTCCAATGCTTGCCGAAAAATAATTACTAACCAAATGTTGAATAAATAAGTGAATGAATGAACGTATGGACAAAGATCCCTGCTCTCAAGAAGCTTAAGGCTAATAGTAAAAATAATCCTTGGATGTACACACACACACACAGACACACATACATTGCAAGACAGAATGAAAACTATCCTATAAGAGAAGAATATACAAGTATGAAAACACACTGAAAGATGTAGAACTCATTTCCACTTTGAGGTATGGGATGTCTTCTTAAAGAAGGTAGAATTTAAGCTGGGGAGGTTTAAAAGGGAAGATGACAAAAAAAAAAGAAAAGAAAGATTGTTACAGTGGAAGGAAATGGCAAACTTAAAGGCAAAATGAAAGGGGTTCTTTGGGGAAATGGTGAAGATTTCAATTTCATAAGGGGCTTTAGGGTGATTTGAAAATGTTTGTTCTAAAACTCAGGAACACTTAGCTGTTTTTTTCCACTTGCATCTAAATGACTATTTTGTAGCTTGAAGATTCAAAACATCTATATTCACTTCCTTATTTTTGTTTCTTTCTCCAGCAAACAGCATTTTTCAGAAGAAAAAAATAAAGCAGATGAACGCCTGAGAAAGGCTAAAGAAAAAGTTAAAAGAGAAACTGAGGTGAGGATTAGTTTGATCAATTCAGCTACGACTTTTGTAGGGTGTGTGTGTGTGTACTTTACTCTAGAATGCATTTTCAATATTTATTTATTTTTCCTCCACTACTAATGGGTTTCTGGAGACTAATTTTTAGTTACTATTTTATAAGATTTAGAATACTTATGACATTACAATTTTTAGCTCTATTTGGAGGAAATTAAGGCACATTAGTAAAAACAGTTCTACACTCCTGAATGAAGGTGATATATCAAGCCTTATCTGAATTCAAAGCTGATATACATTCTTCAAATGTGTGACAGTTGTTTTGGGGGTTTTCATTTTGAAAGCAATAGCAATGTAAAATTTTAATATGATCCTTTTAAAATCATACGACATTCTACTTTAAAAACACCTCTTAACTAGTCATCTCCCTTTTTTCCACTGCTGCCATCTTAGCACAGATACCTAATAGCTTTCTTTTGCATTGATACATTAGCATCCTGCCTGTTCTCTATACTTCTAGCCAACATCTTCCTCAATCTTCAAGATTCAATTATTCTTCCATGTTTTCACAGAGTAAGAAATACTTCCATGAACCAATGGCATTATGAAAATCTAATGTTTACAGGTATTCTAGAGTGTATTTGGACCATTTCACTCCATTAAAGAGACCCTATTTAACTTATTTCTTAGAGTTATCCCACCTTCTATGAAGTGTAGTTCAGTTTCATAAAATAGCTCATTCCCGTAGTCCACCTTCTGCCTTCGTGTAACTGTATCTTAATTGCTAAGGCCTGTTTCAACTGCTTTCTTTCCTTTAGTCCTAGGTTACACAGTCCTTTTAATTTTAGCTGTTAAATGTCCCTCAACTATCCTATCTTTCACTTTCAATTTCTTCCTTCCTTTCTCTCTTCCTTTTCTTTTTCTCCCTTCCTTCCTCCCTCCCTACCTCCTTCCCTCCCTCCCCCCTTCTCCCTTCCTTTCTTCTTCCCTCCTTCCTTCCTTCCTCCCCTCCTCCCTCTTGCCCTCTCTCCCTCCCTCCCTTCCTTCCTTCTCTTCTATAGTTTCCCTAGCTTCAGTCTTTAGTCACTTAAACCCTCCACACATCCGACTGGATAATCTTTCTAAAACAAAGATTTGATTAGGTCCTTCTCTGCTATAAATATTGTTTTCCATTTCCTAAGAATAAAGTCCAAAGTCCTTTCAAAGTTTAGTGATCTGATTTTGACTTTTTTCAAAGTCTCCTTTTAACGAGTTCCCAAACCTTCCTCTTTGTGTCCTGCTAATTCTTTAGCCACTATACTCCTGACTGTAATAGATTATCTCAAAATAACATATTCTTTTACGCCGGTGTCTTTGCATATCATAATTCCTCCTGGAGGACTTTTTTGCCACATTGTTCTCCTAGGCACATTCTAAAGATACAACTCAAATATAAGCTCTTCTCTGAACTTCCTTGGATCATTCTTTCCTATATGCTAGTGCATACTTAATTTAGACATGTGTCATATCCCTTAGCTTTTTATATTGCAATTCCTTATCCTTTTCACTTGACATAAAAGTGCTAAATCACATTCATATTTAATCCCTTTAATTTATTTGTTGAACACTTAAATGGATGAATCTTAATTTATTTATTTATTTTTAAAATTATTTTTGGCTGCACTGGGTCTTCGTTGCTGCACACAGGCTTTCTCTAGCTGCAGCGAGCCGGGGCCACTCTTCATTGCAGTGCACGGGCTTCTCATCGTGGTGGCTTCTCATGTTGTGGAGCACGGGCTCTAGGCGTGCGAGCTTCAGTAGTTGCAGCATGTGGGTTCAGTATCTGTGGCTCGTGGGCTCTAGAGCGCAGGCTCAGTAGTTGTGGCTCATGGGCTTAGTTGCTCCACGGCATGTGGGATCTTCCTGGACCAGGGCTGGAACCCGTGTCCCCTGCATTGGCAGGCAGATTCTTAACCACTGCGCCACCAGGGAAGCCCCAAATGGATGAATCTTACAAGAAGAGAAATATCACAAAACTTTTGGACAATTATACATCCTAAATGTTTTATTTTTTTATCCTTAATTCCTCTTTTCCAATATCTTTGATAAAGAGTATCTAAAGTTTATAGAGAACCATATCTAAACTGTCTCATTTTCTTTATTCAGAAACTCTGCAGTGAGTATCAGGATCATGCAATGAATGGAATCCCTTTCTGTACCAAAGAAAATTACCCTGTTCGTGGCCCAGATGGGAAAATGCATGGCAACTTGTGTTCCATGTGTCGAGACTTCTAGTGAGTACAGAGTTTTAGAATGTCGAAGAGAAAAGGGAACCTACAGTAATCTAATAGAACTAGCTTGTTTCATAGATGGTCAAACTGGGAAGGGAGTTCAAGAAGTTACATGGAGAATGTAAGTAATAGAGCTGGGAATAAGTACTTAGAGCATTTATGCCAAGATGTCTGTTACCCCCGACACTCATTCTCTTAGCACTGGAACATCCTGACTTATGCAAATATCAAATTCTCTCTACTGCTGAAGCTTCATATTGTGAACCCGTTGTACAAGTTTAGAGGCATCTCATCTTCCAGAGAGGCAAAGACCCAAAGTTAACACTTACTGCAGAAACTGATTATTGAAGTTGCCCATGAAACAACCATGAACTCTTATTAAATTACAGTAAATGTTACTTTATATAATGTGACATTTCTCAGTAAGTTATAACTGAGTTTGGTTTCAAAATTTGGGACTGTACTCAGTTTATCTGATTGAGTTCAGATTAAGTAGTTGACTACATTTAGAATCTTTGGTCTTTTGTAATTTGATTGACAACCAGGTATGGTTGAAATACCATCAGTTAACTGTACATACCATGCAATTCCATTGTACAAAGCAAATTTAGGCTCATTTGGTTTATCAATGTATGGAAATTATTAACATTTTTCCACCCATCCTACATTTTCTTACAGATAACACAGCCATGAGTAAGCAATACATGTAAACTGAATTAATAAAGCTACGGCATACACGACGTGGTAGATAGAACATAGACTTGAGAGGAGAAATTTGGGTTAGTTATTGTCATATCCTGAGATTATAAGCAAAGCCCTCACCACCTCACCTTGTCTCTGTGAAACAAGGGGACCAGTCAATGTGCTTTATTAAGGCCACTTTCAGGCTCCAGGTGTAATGTCACCACGGTACTAGTTTTTTTTTGTTTTTTTTTTTTTTGCGGTACGCGGGCCTCTCACTGTTGTGGCCTCTCCCATTGCGGAGCACAGGCTCCGGACGCGCAGGCTCAGCGGCCATGGCTCACGGGCCTAGCCACTCTGCGGCATGTGGGATCTTCCCAGACTGGGGCACGAACCCGCGTCCCCTGCATCAGCAGGCGGACCCCCAACCACTGCGCCACCAGGGAAGCCCACGGTACTAGTTTTGATATCTCCTTGATGAACACTGATGATGTTCCTTTTCTGACCACAGCCAAAAAAGGTAATTTAGAGAAAGCAAGTCTCCCAAATCCACAAGTAACGCTATCTTTATTTCAGTGTTATGCAGAAACTATGAAGAAGTTATGGTATCTTATACTGGAGGCTGTTTTGTTGCTTCTCATTAGTATGTGGTGATAAAGGGGCAAAGTTGCTCCTTCTTGAGGAGGGAGGACAGATTAGCAATGTAGAAATGTGGAGAAACCATTGACTGTGTTTGGTCCTATGGATCTGTCCTGTTTTTGTTTTGTTTTGTTTTTTCTAATTCAGCCAAGCAAAAGCTGAAGAAAAGAAAAAGGCTGAAGCAAAAGCAAGAAGTAAAAGAGAACCTGGAAAAGCAGACTCATATGCAGTGAGTAGACTGTAATTTGAACACACTTCAAAGAGCCTAAAGGCTGGAATATTGCCCTGCAAAAATCCCCAGAAAAACTTAACCTTTCAATCTGGAGATGACATTGAGATGAATGATATGGGAGTTGATCAATTCTTGCTGCTTCAGAGACTAACTCTGTACAGTAAAAAGAACTTATTTGCAGTCTGAAAAAAAAATGATCTAGTTCTAGTTTCATCATTTACAGACTATGCTAGCTTTTGCTTACCACTTTCCTGAGACACTTAGTGTATATTTTCTACATGTGAATTTTTGAAATTTCACATCTGAGTTGGGTTCAGAATACATTGTACACACATAGAAAACATAGTTTTTACCTTTGAAATATTACAATATTCATTTTCATGGCTTTATATAAGTTACCGTTAACTTCTTTAGATGATGAAAGTCTCCTAATCTTCCCTCTAAGTTCTATTCTTTTTCTTATCCAACCATCCTCCCTAACACAGCTGGAGTAAAGTTTCAAAATATTAACTAGATCATAATACTGCTCTTCTTAAAATGCACAAATAACTCATTATCAACTAAAGGATGCATTTCAATCTCCTTAACTCTCTTATTTGGCTCCTTACCGTCATTCAGAAATTCATGTTCTGCTATAGGCCAGGTAGTTTCTGACATGTGCTTCTCAGCTTATTTTAGCAATCTAAAATGTGTATTTCTCAATCCATTTCTTAACCAGGAAAATCCTATTTACTCTTCAAAGTCTCACTCAAAGTATCCTAGTTCCCTGACATCTTCCCTGATTTCCACAATCAGATTTCATGGTCCCAACCTCTGAGTTCTCAGATTTTCTTGTACCTGTGTTTGCCCTTATTTTATTCTATTTAGATTATAGTGGAGTTTACTTATCTACCTCTTTTATTATACATCCTATTATGTCTTATTTGTTTCCATCTCTTAGCAAATCACGAGGGTTTTTTTTGTTCAATTGAATTTTATATTTGAGAGAAAACACAACTAAAATCCTGGGCTCAAAGATTAGTTTCTACCAATGTAGATGCTTCAAACTTCTGCTCTGAATGGGAATAAAACGTGTGTCCAAATTACCTTCTCTATCTTGGCAAAAGCTGTGCAGACCATACCTCAAGTTTATGAGAAATGGAAAACTCCTCTGCACCAAAGAGAGTGACCCCACCAAGGGCCCAGATGGGAAAATGTATGACAGCCCCTGCTCCATGTGTGCGACTATGATGTGAGTAGAGCTGCTGCTGGGAAAATGAGGGAGGGTTTTGTCCTTTCTGCTTCATTTCTCTTTTTTGGAGCTTTATTCTATTTTGTTTCTTAAATTGTGTTTGTTTCTTATCAATGGCATTTTTTTGTGACACATTTTTGCACAATGTCATAATTGTCAAAGAATGATTCCTGCATATCAATCACTGGTTGAGTTCCCGTGGAAGTGTAAATGACATGAAACAAGGATCATACCCTTGCAGAGTGGGATATGAAATCATCTGAAAACACGACAGATCACTAGCAAACATATCAATATGCCAAACAGTACATCAGTTCATACATGGTTCATAATATATATAACTGTAATAACTGAATGATATTTGAATATTTTAGATCACTTTCAATCTGGAGATTCTATGATTCTTACTCATCTCTTTTTAAATCACTCTTTTTTAGCCAAGCAGAAAAAAAAGAAAAGAGGGAAGATGAATCAAAAAATAAAAGGCAATCTAAGAATACATCTTCCTTTGAGGTGAGGGGACCTTCTTCAACAAGTCAGAGGCATATGGACCTGGGATCCATAGATGGCATTCAGGGAACCCATAAATTCCCTTAAACTGTATGAAACATTGATACAGTTTGTGGTTTGTGTATTTGTTTATATGTGTGCATGTACACATGTGCATATGTGACTATTTCTAGGTTGAGAGTCTGTAACTTTGATCATTTAAAAATATTCACGTCTTCAAAGTTAAGAACCATTCTAAAATTTGCTAAGTGCTGACCGCCATTTAAGAAAAATGTATAAACTTCAGCAGTTTTTGCAATCTGATCCAACCCGTGTTCAACACCTCAAACTTCCCTCCTTGATTTCACAGGAGTTGTGCAGGGAATACCGCAAATCCATGAATAATGGACATCTTCTTTGCACTAGAGAGAACGACCCCATCCAGGGCCCAGATGGGAAGGTGCATGTCAACCTCTGCTTCATGTGTGAGGCTTTCTTGTGAGTAGAGCTTGGGGCTTCTGAGGCAGTGGGGACAGGGATCTGCTAAGGGCAGTTTTCCGACAATTATGAATAATGCGTTTTCCTCTTCAGTGTAAAACTTCAGTGTAGTTTTCCTCTTCTTTTTTTTTTTATTTTTTGCGGTACGCAGGCCTCTCACTGTTGTGGCCTCTCCTGTTGCGGAGCACAGGCTCCGGACGCGCAGGCTCAGCGGCCATGGCTCACGGGCCATGTGGGATCTTCCCGGACCGGGGCACGAACCCGTGTCCCCTGCATCGGCAGGCGGACTCTCAACCACTGCGCCACCAGGGAAGCCCAGTTTTCCTCTTCTTGTGTGTCACATTTAAATGAACTAAAACACAAACAAACACACAAAAAACTCCAAAACCAAGTGGAGAGCTTTCAGATGATAACTACTGTGATATAAAAAATGCAGAATAATTTCAGGACATTTCAGAAAGAACTCCGAATCCTTTTTTCAGAGAAGAGAATACTCTATGACAACCATACTAATTGCTTTTAGTTTTCTGAAGGATTATCAGCTGAAAGAGGAAATGCATGAGATTACATGTAATATATTGATATCATTATGGTGCATGGCAAATTTTAGGAATTTTTGTTTTGTGTTGGTTCATGATTTTTATTTCTACTCGTTCTGTGTGACCTCAAGGAACAGAATTAAAATTGATGAGAGATATAGGGAGACATATTTGGGCACAACATGAAGATGAACTCTGCAATAGTTAGAGAAAGGCTGCTTCAGGAATGATGATTTTGTTGTATAGGAGTTGAATACCTCATTTACAGGAGACTAAAGTATGACTTTACAATAGACAACATGGTATGTCCTCTCAAACCAGAGTCTGCTGTATTCCTTAAGTCTTTGTCCCAAGGGATACTCTATTTTCTATATGCCCAGAATCTCTGAAAGGATTCAGTCATTCCGTCTTCCCTAGTGGAGAGCAATACAACCCAGCAGATTTGTCCCATAGTGTAAGTGAGCCATGGAAGCATTAAAAAATCTGTTAGATGGACGTCATGATGATGACCATATAATTATCATAACCAACATTTATTGGCATATAATCGGCATATACTTGGGTTTTGCTACCCAATCTCATTTAATCTTCACAACAACCGTATGAAATGGGTTCTGTATTATCCCAAGTTATAGATGGAAAAAAATTAAGGCCCAGAGAAGATGAGAATGATGGAAATTTCGGCCCAGGAAAAATGAAGAAAATGATAAGATTTCTCAATGTAGGGTGTAGACAGGGTATAATTATTTAGCAAAACCATTATCAACTTCTGGTAGTAACATCTGCCTGTTACGCTCATCTCAGTCTGTTTTTCTTTACCTTAATCTTTCAGAGATGAGGAAGTAAGTCTGCCACCTAGTGGTCATCTCTGCTGTTTCCTCTGACAAGTTTCCATTATGAAAAGAAAATGCTTCTTAAATTTTATAGTCAACTTAGACTCACAGTAAAGTTTGGATCAGTATCCATATAAAGAAGTATAAGAAACCCCACAATTTTGGAGCTATTTTAGTTAGTTTGTTCCATCAATATAAAAATTCCTTATCCAATTAAAATTTTATTGCCTCATATTTTATGGATATGTTAGCAAAGGCTATTGCCTTTCTTAAGAACCATACTTCCCTCCATAGTCATTTCTTAAACACTTTAATATCATATACAAATAGTGTTTTCAACTTTTAAAAAAGTTTTAAATTGATCAATGAGCAGTTTTTACGTTGACTGTAATGTATGAAAACGTTTTAGCAAATTATTTTTGTCTCTACAACATGATTGAATTATCTGCATTATAGATCTAATTATGCTGCAGACTGAGTATATTAAACTCAATTTCTAACACTGTTACTCATCCAAAATGGTTAACAGCTATTACTCTCATTTTCATCATGTGCCTGTTTTTTTGTTGTTTTTATTTATTTATTTTATTTATATAAATAAAATTTATTTATTCATTTTTGGCTGTGTTGGGTCCTCACTGCTGCACATGGGCTTTCTCTAGTTGTGGTGAGCAGGGGGCCACTCTTCCTTGCGGTGCACGGGCTTCTCATTGCGGTGGTTTCTCTTGTTGCAGAGCACGGGCTCTAGGAGCACGGGCTTCAGTAGTTGTGGCACGTGGGCTGAGTAGTTGTCGCTTGTGGGCTCTAGGGCGCAGGCTCAGTAGTTGTGGCACACGGACTTAGTTGCTCTGCGGTATGTGGGATCTTTCCGGACCACGGCTCGAACCCGTGTCCCCTGCATTGGCAGGCGGATTCCTAACCACTGCGCCACCAGGGAAGCCCAATATGCCTGTTTTTGGAGTGTTCACTTTCAATAATGCTTACAATGCTGATGATAACAATCACTTTTATCAATCACTTTTTTATGTACCGGATACTAATTCTAACTGCTTTACATGTATCAACTTATTTAATGCTCACAACAGTCTTTTGAGAGAAGTATTCTTATTACCTCTTCTATCCCTCCACTCCATTTCCCCATTTAAAGATGAGAAAACACAGAGAGGTTAAGACACTTTTTGTGTTCCTTATTCTATTTGGCTGCAGAGTCTTTCTTCTTAACTAACTTTCTTCTTAATCACCATGCTATACTGCCTCCCAGAAGCTAAATATCACAACTTTATAAACAGTTCTGCACCTTTTGCAGATGTAAAAGAATCAGCAAATAAGAAAGTCCTATTCCAGGATATTTGCTGGGAAGCTAAATAGGTTTACTCATTAATTAAGGGGTTTTCCCTTGAACAGCATTCTCTTGAGGTGTGGTAAATCATTCTAATTATTACCCAATAAAATTACACCTACTATGAGTGGATCTTTGGAGTTGCTTGAGAATAATCAAAGCAATGAATGATCAACCTGTGAATGTTAAGAATCTATACTACTGTATTAAGATTCTTCTGTCTCTCTTTTTTCCTGTTTCTTACAGTCAACAAGAAGAAAGAGCAAGAGCAAAGGCTAAAACTGCAAAGGTAATCTTCTCACAAATTCTTATATTATACCCTGACATTTTTTCTCTGCAATAACATTCTAGATATCTCATTAGCATAAATGTTTTCCTGTTTTTTATGGGACAGAGAAAGATAAATATCATATGATATCGCTTACATGTGGAATCTTAAAAAATGGTACAAATGAACCTATGAAACAGAAATAGAGTCACAGATGTAGAAAACAATCTTATGGTTACCAAAGGGGAAATGGGGGTGGATAAATTGGGAGACTGGAATTGACATATACATAGTACTATATGTAAAACAGATAACTAATAAGAACCTACTATATAGCACAGGGAACTCTACTCAATACTCTGTAATGACCTATATGGGAATAGAATCAAAAAAGAGTGGATATAGGTATATGTATAACTGATTCACTTTGCTGTATAGTGGAAACTAACAAACATTGTAAGTCAACTATACTCCAATAAAAATTAATTTAAAAAAATGAATAAATATAACCTTTAACCTGGAAAAAAAAGTCTTAAGTACAAGTTTCCTGAGTATCAATTTTATTTCATGATAATTCAAAATTTAAGGTTTAGTTCATAAAAAATGGAGTTTAACTTATTTGGCTTTTCTTAAGATTTCTGTTGTCAGGCACAGGTTATTACTATCAATTTTTACAATTTACTAATTTCAGGTTACATAATTCCTACCTCTTAGCTATTTTAAAGAGAGACTACAACATCCCTATCATTCACATTAGTTCAATTTACAAAACAAAGAGCACATATATTATCATATTTGATCTTTGTCAGCACCCAGCTATGGAGGAATACTAGTATTTTCACTTTCAATTATGACTATTAATTAAATCCTTTGACTTTCTAATTATTTTTAATCTACTTCACATTTCTATAATTTTACAATTTTATAAGCAGCAGAGCAAAGTCTGTCATTACACAGATGTAGGATTACTCTCACATAGCCTTACACAAGGTTTACCTTTATTTATTCTGTTTCCTGACAACAGCTTCAAAAGTATAAGCCTAATAATTTGGGGGGGAAAGTTGACACAGTTTAAAATGTTGCCTTTAAACTGATTCATTTTCTCAGTAACTTTCTGTTACCTGGAACCATCTTTTTATTAGTAATTCAGAATTGAAAATTTGTTTTATCCATAATGTTTGATCAGTTTCTAAATCCTATTAGATTTTTCAAATGGTCTTAACACATTCCTCCTCCTCTCCACTCCCATTGTTACTCTTCTGTTTCAAATATGCATCCCCCATCCCTGGACTTTATCAAGTAACTCCCAGAAAGGTGTCAGTTTCTCCAGGCATCATACTTTCATATTTGTTCTCTCTCCCATATCTTTGTTTCAGATATGTCTTTCTTTTTTTTTAATAGATCCTTATTGGAGTATAATTGCTTCACAATACTGTGTTAGTTTCTGTTGTACAACAAAGTGAATCAGCCATATGCATACATATGTCCCCATATTCCCTCCCTCTTGAACCTCCCTCCCATCCTCCCTATCCCACCCCTATAGGTTATCACAAAGCACCGAGCTGATCTCCCTGTGCTATGCGGCTGCTTCACACTAGCTATTTTACATTTGGTAGTGTATATATTGTCAATGCTACTTTCACTTCGCACCAGCTTCCCCCTTCCACCCTGTGTCCTCAAGTCCATTCTCTATGTCTACATCTTTATTCCTGCCCTGCAACGAAGTTCATCAGTACCATTTTTTTTTTTAGATTCCATATATATGCGTTAGCATCAGTATTTGTTTTTCTCTTTCTAACTTACTTCACTTGTATGACAGACCCTAGGTCCCTCCACCTCACTACAAATAACTCAATTTCGTTTATTTTTATGGCTGAGTAATATTCCATTGTATATATGTGCCACATCTTCTTTATCCATTCATCTGTCGATGGACACTTAAGTTGCTTCCATGTCCTGGTTATTGTAAATAGAGCTGCAATGAGCATTGTGGTAAATGTCTCTTTTTGAATTGTGGTTTTCTCAGGGCATATGCCCAGTAGTGGGATTGCTGGGTCGTATGATAGTTCTATTTTTAGTTTTTTAAAGAAACTCCATACTGTTCTCCATAGTGGTTGTATTAATTTACATTCCCACCAGCAGTGCACAAGTGTTCCCTTTTCACCACACCCTTTCCAGCATTTATTGTTTCTAGATTTTTTGATAATGGCCATTGTGACTGGCCTGAGGTGATACCTCATTGTAGTTTTGATTTGCATTTCTCTAATAATTACTGATGTTGAGCATCTTTTCAGGTGCCTCTTGGCCATCTGCATGTCTTCCTTGGTGAAATGTCTATGTCTTCCACCCAGTTTTTAACTGGATTGTTTGTTTTTTTGATATTGAGCTCCATGAGCTCTTTGTATATTTTGGAGATTAACCCTTTGTCTGTTGTTTCATTTGCGAATACTTTCTCCCATTCTGAGGGTTATCTTTTTGTCTTGTTTATGGTTTCCTTTGCTGTGCAAATGCTTTTAAGTTTAATTAAGTCCCGTTTGTTTATTTTTGTTTTTATTTCCAATACTCTAGGAGGTTGGTCAAAAAAGATCTTGCTATGGTTTATGTTACAGAGTGTTTTTTCTATGTTTTCCTCTAACAGTTTTATAGTGTCTGGTCTTACATTTAAGTCTTTAATCCATTTGGAGTTTTTTTTTTGTGTAGAGTTAGGTAGTGTTCTAATTTCATTTTTTACGTGTAGCTGTCCAGTTTTCCCAGCACCACTTATTGAAGAGGCTGTCTTTCCTCCATTGTATGTTCTTGCCTCCATTGTTGTAAATTAGGTGCCCATATGTGTGTGGGTTTATCTCTGGGCATTTTATCCTGTACCACTGATCTATATTTCTATGTCTTTATTACTGTAGCTTTGTGGTATAGTTTGAAGTCAGGGAGCCCGATTCCTCCAACTCTGCTTTTCTTAAGATTGCTTTGGCTATTCGGGTTCTTTTGTGTTTCCATACAAATTGTAAAATTTTTTGTTCTAATTCTGTGAAGAATGCCACTGGTAGTTTGATAGGGATTGCACTGAATCTGTAGATTGCTCTGGGTAGTATAGTCATTTTCACAATATTGATTCTTCCAATCCAAGAACATGGTATATTTCTCCATCTGTTTTTGTCATCTTTGATATTTTTCATTAGTGTTTTATAGTTTTCTGAGTACGAGTCTTTTGCCTCCTTAGTCAGGTTTATTACTAGATAAGTTTATTCCTTTTGTTGCAATGGTAAATGGGAGAGTTTCCTTAATTTCTCTTTCTGTTTTTCATTGTTGGTGTATAGAAATGCAAGAGATTTCTGTGCATTAATTTTGTATCCTGCAACCCTACCAAATTCATTGCTTAGTTCTAATAGGTTTCTGGTGGCGTTTTTAGGATTCTCTATGTATAGTATCATGTCATCTGCAAACAGTGACAGTTTTATTTGTATTCCTTGTATCAGTTTTATTTGTATTCCTTTTAGTTCTTTTTTTCCCTCTGATTGCCATGGCTAGGACTTCCAAAACTATGTTGAATAAGAGTGGCGAGAGTGGACATCCTTGTCTTGTTGCTGATCTTAGTGGAAATGTTTTTCAGTTTTTCACCATTGAGTATGATGCTTGCTGTGGCTTTGTCATATATGGCCTTTATTATGTTGAGATAGGTTCCCTCTATGCCCATTTTCTGGAGAGTTTTTATCATAAATGGGTGTTGAACTTTGTCAAAAGCTTTTTCTGCACCTATTGAGATGATCATATGGTTTTTATTCCTTAATTTGTTAATGTGCTGTACCACACTGATTGATTTGCGTATACTGAAGAATCCTTGCATCCCTGGGATAAATCCCACTGGATCATGGTGTATGATACTTTTAATGTGCTGTTGGATTCTGTTTGCTAGTATTTTGTTGAGGACTTTTGCATCTATGTTCCTCAGTGATATTGGTCTATAGTTTTCTTTTTTTGTGATATCTTTTTCTGGTTTTGGTATCAGGGTGATGGTGGCTTCGTAGAATGAATTTGGGAGTGTTTCTCCCCCTGCAATTTTTTGGAAGAGTTTGAGAAGGATGGGTGTTAGCTCTTCTCTAAATGTTTGATAGAATACACCTGTGAAGCCATCAGGTCCTGGACTTCTGTTTGTTGGAAGATTTTTAATTACGATTTCAATTTCATTACTGTTTATATTGATAGGTCTGTTCATATTTTCTAATTCTTCCTAGTTCAGTCTTGGAAAATTGCACCTTTCCAAGAATTTGTCCATTTCTTCGTGGTTGTCCATTTTATTGTCATATAGTTGTTTGTAGTAGTCTCTTATAATCCTTTGTATTTCTGCAGTGTCATTTGTGGTTTCTCCTTTTTCCTTTCTAACTTTACTGATTTGCATCCTCTCCCTTTTTTTCTCGATGAGTCTAGCTAAGGCTTTATCAATTTTGTTATCTTCTCAAAGAACCAGCTTTTAGTTTTATTGATCTTTCCTATTGTTTTCTTCATTTCTATTTCATTTATTTCTGCTCTGATCTTTATGATTTCTTTTCTTCTACTGACTTTGGGTTGTCTTTGTTCTTCTTTCTCTAGTTGTTTTTTTTTTTTTTTCCTCACGGTACACGGGCCTCTCACTGTTGTGGCCTCTCCCGTTGCAGGGCACAGGCTCCAGACGCGCAGGCTCAGCGGCCATGGCTCACGGGCCCAGCCACTCTGCAGCATGCGGGATCTTCCTGGACCGGGGCACGAACCCGTGTCCCCTGCATCAGCAGGCAGACCCTCAACCACTGCGCCACCAGGGAAGCCCTCTCTAGTTGTTTTAAGTGTAGGTTTAGGTTGTTTACTTAAGATTTTTCTTGTTTCTTGAGGTGAGATTGAATGCTATAAACTTCCCTCTTAGAACTGCTTTTCCTGCATCCCATAGGTTTTGCGTTGTCGTGTTTTCCTTGTCATTTGTTTCTATGTATTTTTTAATTTCTTCTTTGATTTCTTCAGTGATCTCTTGGTTATTTAGTAGCACACTGTTTAGCCTCCATGTATTTGTGGGTTTTACAGTTTTTTTCCTTTAATTGACTTCCAGTCTCATAGTGTTATAGTCAGAAAAGATGCTTGATACGATTTCAATTTTCTTAAATTTTCTGAGGCTTGATTTGTGACCTAAGATGTGATCTATCCTGGAGAATGTTGTATGTGCACTTGAAAAGAAAGTGTACTCTGCCACTTTCGGGTGGAATGTTCTATAAATATCAATTAAATCTATCTGGTCTATTGTGTCACTTAAAGTTTGTCCTTCCTTATTTATTTTCTGTTTGGATGATCTGTCCATTGGTGTAAGTGGGGTGTTAAAGCCCCCTACTATTATTGTGTCACTGTCGATTTCTCTTTTCATGGTTGTTAGTATTTGCCTTATGTATTGAGGTGCTCCTATATTGGGTGCATAAACATTTGTAACTGTTATATCTTCTTCTTGGATTGATCCTTTGATCGTTATGTAGTGTCCCTCCTTATCTCTTGGAACAGTCTTCATTTTAAAGTCTATTTTATCTGGTACAAGTATTGCTACTCCAGCTTTCTTTTGATTTCCATTTGCATGGAATATCTTTTTCCATGCCTTCACTTTCAGTCTGTATGTG
Source organism: Monodon monoceros (assembly GCF_005190385.1). Lineage (NCBI taxonomy): Eukaryota > Metazoa > Chordata > Mammalia > Artiodactyla > Monodontidae > Monodon > Monodon monoceros. The sequence continues at coordinate 23,066 of NW_021700324.1, forward strand.
TCCCTAGGTCTGAAGTGGTGTCTTGTAGACAGCATATATATGGGTCTTGTTTTTGTAACCATTCAGCTAGTCTGTGTCTTTTGGTTGGGGCATTTAATCCATTTACATTCAAGGTTATTATCAATATGTATGTTCCTATTACCATATTCTTAATTGTTTTGGGTTTGTTTTTGTGGGTCTTTTTCTTCTCTTGTGTTTCCCACCTAGAGAAGTTTCTGTAGCATTTGTTGTAAAGCTGGTTTGGTGGTGCTGAATTCCCTTAGCTTTTGTTTGTCTGAAAAGCTTTTGATTTCTCCATCAAATCTGAATGAGATCCTTGCTGGGTAGAGTAATCTTGGTTGTAGGTTTTTCTCTTTCATCACTTTAAGTATATCCGGCCACTCCCTTCTGGCTTGCAGAGTTTATGCTGAAAAATCAGCTGATAACCTTCTGGGGATTCCTTTGTATGTTATATTTTGGTTTTCCCTTGCTGTTTTTAATATTTTTTCTTTGAATTTAGTTTTTGTTAGTTTGATTAACATGTGCCTTGGTGTGTTTTTCCTAGGGTTTATCCTGTATGTATACTCTCAGTTTTTCCAGGAAGCTTCCCCTTCCAGGCCTGTTGAATCTCCTCACCTTGATCTTTCCTAGCTTTTATAGACTGTGATGTGCAACACATCATAAACATATATATTTTATATTGCTCTCCACCAATTTTATCAGCCTTCTTCTGCACCAATATTTAAGCACCCTCAAAAGAATGCTGATGGTAAATATTTACAGATCCACTATAGTGACATCACAATTCTGAGTCTATGATAGAAGCCTTTTATTTTTTTATTTTTTTAATTTTTTAAATTTAATTAATTTATTTATTTTGGACTGCATTGGGTCTTCGTTGCTGCACACGGGCTTTCTCTAGTTGCAGTGAGTGGGGGGCTACTCTTCATTGTGGTTCGCAGGCTTCTCACTGCAGTGGCTTCCCTTGTTGCAGAGCACGAGCTCTAGGTGTGCAGGCTTCAGTAGTCGTGGCAGGCAGGCTCAGTAGTTGTGGCGCACGAGCTTAGTTGCTCTGTGGTATGTGGCATCTTCCCAGTCCAGGGCTTGAACCTGTGTCCCCTGCATCGGCAGGTGGATTCTTAACCACTGCACCACCAGGGAAGCCCCGATAGAAGACTTTTAAATGCTTACTGACTTACTGCTACATGTAATCACTTTTCTTTTTACTTCTTACTCTGCATTACTTATTCTTCATAATAGACAAAAGTGTAGGGAGGATAGGAAACCACTCTGAGAACATATTTTCTTCATTTTCCAGGAACTCTGCAATGAATGTCTCTGCTTTTTCTAGCTTCTAGAGGCCGTTCATGTTCCTTGGCTCCTGGACTGTTTCCATCGTCTTCAAGGCCAACAACATTGCATCTCTAATTGTTCTTCTGTAGTCATATCTCCCTCTCACTCTCTCCCGTCTTACTCTTCCAGTTTTAAGGACTGACCCTTTTAATTTCATTGGGCATACTAGGATAATCCAGGATAATATCCCTATCTCTAGGTCCTTAACTTAAACACATCTGCAAAGTCCCCCCTGCCCTGCAATATATTCACAGGTCCTGGATATCTGGACTTGGACAAATTTGGGGGCAGGAGCTATTATTCTGCCAACCACAAATTGCTTTACGAAAGGGACAATAAATCATTCTTTTTTGTATGTCTCACAGTGCCTAGCCCAGAATAATATTCGGGTAAATTGAAGGTTTTATAATTAGATAAGTGACAGCAATCTCATATTCCAAACAATGTGTGACCTAGGCCTCTGAACAGCGTCTTGGCTAATACTAACCTTCTGCATCGTCTTCTTGATGCATCCATTATGTTTGGGACATTATATCATAGTTTTCAAAGGGGTAATGTGGAGGAAGCTTTCAATATTTAGTTACCTGATTCTATTTTTTATTTTTTATTTTTTTTGTGGTACACGGGCCTCTCACTGCTGTGGCCTCTCCCGTTGCGGAGCACAGGCTCCGGACGTGCAGACTCAGCGGCCATGGCTCACGGGCCCAGCCACTGCGCAGCATGTGGGATCTTCCCGGACTGGGGCACGAACCCGTGTCCCCTGCATCGGCAGGTGGACTCCCAACCACTGCCCCACCAGGGAAGCCCTGGTTACCTGATTCTTAAACCCTCCCTCACTTGGCAGCAGCTGTGCCATGAATACCGTAACTATGTGAGGAACGGAAGTCTTCCCTGCACCACAGAGAATGACCCCATCGAGGGCCCAGATGGGAAAATCCATGGCAACACCTGCTTCATGTGTGCGGCCTTCTTGTGAGTAGAGCTGCAGTCACTGCTCCTGCTGAGTGTCGGAGAAGACAGGCCTGTGGTGGGCAAGAGAGATGATATTGAAGGTTTTTTCTAGGAGGCAGATGGCTATCTTTGCACTGAGTTTGGGGATTTACAAAGCCATATACTTGGTGCATTTCTTTGTAGTGTTCTCAGTGTTCTGAAAGGTACTTGAATTGCCATTAAGGGAGGACTATGTGCTAAGAGGAAACTCCTCCAGAGTTAGTGGCATATAAGGATTGGAATTTTTGTTCTCTGCATATATACTGTCATGAATAATCCAAAGATGTAATCACTGGGTGCTAGCAAATTAAAAATTTGCTAATATTTAGTCA
>NW_021700325.1:0-1205 GCF_005190385.1 Monodon monoceros
CAGGGTCGGGCCTGGTTAGTACTTGGATGGGAGACCTCCTGGACTGGAGAGCTCCTGGGAACACCGGGTGCTGTAGGCTTTTTGCCTCCCGCTCCGCCTTCTCCTTTTGTCGCCCACGGCGGCGGCGGCGTCCGTCTCTGCGCCCGCCGGGTACCGCTGCAGGCCCCACCTCCGCAGCCCCCTCCGTACACAGCAAGCGTCTGATGGGGCGCTCCCCGCCTGCCTGACCGGCCAGGCGGCCAGACGGCGTCCCTGGGAGTCAGCGGCACACCAGACGCTCCGGGGGTCCCCGGACGCGAAACAGACATGGCGGCAGATCCTGATGCCGTCCTTGCGGCCGGCGAACCCCTCGACATGCACCTGGCGGCCCCCACTGGAGCCCAGCCCCGGCTCCGCCACCTGTCTGCCAGGATGCCCCTGCGCAGCTCCATCCGGAAAAAGCCCCCTCTCCACCTTTTCGCCACAGCCGGAGACGGATAGAGTGCCCAGGCCGCTTCCGCGGGCCTGCCGGCCACGTGGGGCGGGGTCCTGAGCTCGGACGGTGGTGTGGGGGCAAGGGTGGCGTTGCTGGGTCTACGGGGCTTTGCCAACTCAATGGTGGCTCCCACTGGATTCGGGCCAGCTGCCCTCGGGCAGGATGGCCGGCCCGGTCTGCGGCCGGGCTGCACCTAACGCAGCGTGGCCGGGCAGGTGGGATGCCCAAGGGACCGCCGGCCCCGGGCCCGGAAGCTTCCAGGGCCACGTCCCTGTGAGTGACCTGTGGCATCTGCGGTGGGACGCCAAGCGCCGAAAAGGTTGCTGGGTCCCGCCCGCCCTGGCTGGGTGGTCGACAACACCTCCTCCACCACCTGCTACCCGAGACGTCCGTTCCTCTGCCTCGGCGGGTGGCGGGGCCCAGCCGGGACGGGCGTGCCACTGGCCTGGCGGTAAGTCCCAAGGGCCTGCTAAGCGACGCCTCAAGAGGAAGCCCGCGACCCAGCGACACCTACGGCCAAACCTGCCTAGACGGGTCCTATCTCGTCTGAGTCTCCGAAGCTAAGCAGGGTCGGGCCTGGTTAGTACTTGGATGGGAGACCTCCGTGGATTGGGGAGCTCCTGGGAATACCGGGTGCTGTGGGCTTTCTGCCTCCCGCTACGCCTTCTCCTTTTGTCGCCCGAGGCGGTGGCGGCGGCCGACTCCGCCCCCGACGGGTACCGCTGCAGGC
>NW_021700326.1:0-1618 GCF_005190385.1 Monodon monoceros
GGATTGCTGGGTCATATGGTAGTTCTATTTGTAGTTTTTTAAGGAACCTCCATACTGTTCTCCATAGTGGCTATATCAATTTATATTCCCACCAACAGGGCAAGAGGGTTCCCTTTTCTCCACACACTTTCCAGCATTTACTGTTTACAGATTTTTTGATGATGGCCATTCTGACCAGTGTGATGTGATAGCTCATTGTAGTTTTGATTTGCATTTCTCTAATGATTAGTGATGTTGAGCATCCTTTCATGTGTTTGTTGGCAATCTGTATATCTTCTTCGGAGAGATGTCTATTTAGGTGTTCCGCCCAATTAGGTCTTCCGCTGCATGAGTTGCTTGCATATTTTGGAGATTAATCGTTTGTCAGTTGCTTCGTTTGCAAATATTTTCTCCCATTCTGAGGGTTGTCTTTTCATTTTGTTTATGGTTTCCTTTGCCGTCCAAAAGTTTTTAAGTTTCATTAGGTCCCATTTGTTTATTTTTATTTCCATTTCTCTAGGAGGTGGGTCAAAAAGGATCTTGCTGTGATTTATGTCATAGAGTGTTCAGCCTATGTTTTCCTCTAAGAGTTTTCTAGTGTCTGGCCTTACATTTAGGTCTTTAGTCCATATTGAGTTAATTTTTGTGTATAGTGTTATGGAGTGTTCTAATTTCATTCTTTTACATGTAGCTGTCCAGTTTTCCCAGCACCACTTATTGAAGAGGCTGTCTTTTCTCCATTGTATATTCTTGCCTCCTTTATCAAAGATAAGGTGACCGTATGTGCGTGGGTTTATCTCTGGACTTTCTATCCTGTTCCATTTATCTATATTTCTCTTTTGTGCCAGTACCATACTGTCATGATTACTGTAGCTTTGTAGTATAGCCTGAAGTCAGAGAGCCTGATTCCTCCAGCTCCATTTCTCTTTCTCAAGATTGCTTTGGTTATTCGGGGTCTTTTGTGTTTCCATACAAATTGTGAAATTTTTTGTTCTACTTCTGTGAAAAATGCCAGTGGTAGTTTGATAGGGATTGCATTGAATCTGTAGATTGCTTTGGATAGTATAGTCATTGTCACAATGTTGATTTTTCCAACCCAAGAACATGGTATATCTGTCCATCTGTTTGTATCGTGTTTAATTTCTTTCATCAGTCTCTTATGGTTTTCTGCATACAGGTCTTTTGTCTCCTTAAGTAGGTTTATTCCTAGGTATTTTATTCTTTTTCTTTCAGTGGTAAATGGGAGTGTTTCTTTAATTTCTCTTTCAGATTTCTCATCATTAGTGTATAGGAATGCAAGAGATTTCTGTGCATTACTTTTATATCCTACTACTTTACCAAATTCATTGATTAGCTCTAGTAGTTTTCTGGTAGCATCTTTGGGATTCTCTATGCATAGTATCATGTCATCTGCAAACAGTGACAGCTTTACTTCTTCTTTTCTGATTTAGATTCCTTTTATTTCTTTTTCTTCTCTGACTGCTGTGTTTAAAACTTCCAGCACTATGTTGGATAACAGTGGTGAGAGTGGGCAACCTTGTCTTGTTCCTGATCTTAGTGGAAATGGTTTCAGTTCTTCACCATTGAGAACGATGTTGGCTGTGGGTTGGTCATATATGGCCTTTATTATGTTGTGGTA
>NW_021700327.1:0-1737 GCF_005190385.1 Monodon monoceros
TTGTCATATATGGCCTTTATTATGTTGAGGAAAGTTCCCTCTATGCCTACTTTCTGCAGGGTTTTTATCATAAATGGGTGTTGAATTTTGTCAAAAGCTTTCTCTGCATCTATTGAGATGATCATATGGTTTTTCTCCTTCAATTTGTTAATATGGTTTATCACATTGATAGATTTGCGTATATTGAAGAATCCTTGCATTCCTGGAATAAACCCCACTTGATCATGGTGTATGATCCTTTTAATGTGCTGTTGGATTCTGTTTGCTAGTATTTTGTTGAGGATTTTTGCATCTATGTTCATCAGTGATATTGGCCTGTAGTTTTCTTTCTTTGTGACATCCTTGTCTGGTTTTGGTATCAAGGTGATGGTGGCCTCGTAGAATGAGTTTGGGAGTGTTCCTCTCTCTGCTATATTTTGGAAGAGTTTGAGAAGGATAGGTGTTAGCTCTTCTCTAAATGTTTGATAGAATTCGCCTGTGAAGCCATCTGGTTCTGGGCTTTTGTTTGTTGGAAGATTTTTAATCACAGTTTCAGTTTCAGTGCTTGTGATTGGTCTGTTCATATTTTCTATTTCTTCCTGATTCAGTCTTGGCAGGTTGTGCATTACTAGGTATTTGTCCATTTCTTCCAGGTTGTCCATTTTATTGGCATAGAGTTGCTTGTAGTAATCTCTCATGATCTTTTGTATTTCTGCAGTGTCAGTTGTTACTTCTCCTTTTTCATTTCTAATTCTATTGATTTGAGTCTTCTCCCTTTTTTTCTTGATGAGTCTGGCTAATGGTTTATCAATTTTGTTTATCTTCTCAAAGAACCAGCTTTTAGTTTTATTGATCTTTGCTATCGTTTCTTTCATTTCTTTTTCATTTATTTCTGATCCGATTTTAATGATTTCTTTCCTTCTGCTAGCTTTGGGGTTTTTTTGTTCTTCTTTCTCTAATTGCTTTAGGTGCAAGGTTAGGTTGTTTATTTGAGATGTTTCTTGTTTCTTGAGGTACGCTTGTATAGCTATAAACTTCCCTCTTAGAACTGCTTTTGCCGCATCCCATAGGTTTTGGGTCGTCGTGTCTCCCTTGTCATTTGTTTCTAGGTATTTTTTGATATCCTCTTTGATTTCTTCAGTGATCACTTCGTTATTTAGTAGCATATTGTTTAGCCTCCACGTGTTTGTAATTTTTACAGATCTTTTCCTGTAATTGATATCTAGTCTCATAGCGTTGTGGTCAGAAAAGATACTTGATCGAGTTTCAATTTTCTTAAATTTACCAAGGCTTGATTTGTGACCCAAGATATGATCTATCCTGGAGAATGTTCCATGAGCACTTGAGAAAAATGTGTATTCTGTTGTTTTTGGATGGAGTGTCCTATAAATATCAATTAAGTCCATCTTGTTTAATGTATCATTTAAAGCTTGTGTTTCCTTATTTATTTTCATTTTGGATGATCTGTCCATTGGTGAAAGTGGGGTGTTAAAGTCCGCTACTATGAATGTGTTACTGTCGATCTCCCCTTTTATGGCTGTTAGTATTTGCCTTATGTATTGAGGTGCTCCTATGTTGGGTGCATAAATATTTACAATTGTTATATCTTCTTCTTGGATCGATCCCTTGATCATTATGTAGTGTCCTTCTTTGTCTCTTGTAATAGTCCTTATTTTAAAGTCTATTTTGTCTGATATGAGAATTGCTACTCCAGCTTTCTTTTGGTTTCCATTTGCATGGAATATCTTTTTCCATCCC
>NW_021700328.1:0-24179 GCF_005190385.1 Monodon monoceros
TCAATTCGTGTGGCTTTAGTAGCTGTAATTGAGATGCGACCCCCCCCCCACCCCATCCCCCGACTTAACCCCCTGGAAGCTGCACCGAAACCATAAATAGCCCCACAAGGCTAAGTGTCAGTGTCCCAGACATAAATAGGGTGCAACTGTGCCTGCCCTCCAAGGCTGGGTGAGGCCGCCTCCCGGGCCAGTGGGGTCAGGTCTCCGCTGCTGCACACAGCTCTTCCCCCGCATCCATCACCCCCTAGGAAGTCATCCTGTGAAGAGCAACAGCCCTCTCCCTTGCCTGAACTAAAGATTTCCTGGTTTACACGCAGACCCTTTAATGCGAAACGACTGAACCAAGCCCTGGCTGGATAAAATAAAGCATGAAAGCAAGCCAAAGCCAAGCCTTTAAAATGAAGTTCCAGGAATACAGTCCACGCAAAGGGTTTTAACCTCTCCATCACCGGGATTTTGCCCTTAAGCAGAAACGAGAACTGAGCATTTCCACGTAGAATGAATATATCTACGGAAACCTCTCCCATTAATCCATGGAAATTCAATTTATTGTCTTTGGTAGCAGTCTCTGCATCGATACTTTCACGCACATGTGGATCCTGCTTAGTTTTGGTTGGACACATGGTTCTTTTATTTGTGGTTTGATCCAATGCAGGACAGGGAAGATAAACAATGTTCCAAGAGGATTTCTAAAGTGAGATATTCTCAGAGGGGAAATATATATGTAACATGCTATGAGCTTGTCTTAATGAATCAAAAAAAAAAAAGCAGTGTTAAAGGTATGAATTCTTAAGTTGAATGAGGTATGAATAAAGGCATGAATTCCATGCTCTAATTAACCCAGCTATGTCCATTAACAGGAAACATCAGTGCAATGTGTCCAGGGTACAACCCCTCCTTCTGCAGGATTTGGGGAGAGAGCGGGACAGAGTAGAGTAGGCAGTAATTGAGTAGATTGTTTCATCTTCCAAATGTTCTAAAAAACCTCGTCTGTGGTGAGTATGGGTTGTGACCACATGCTTCTTCATTTCCTTCCTTAGAAAGGTCATGTCTTTGCAAAGATACTTCGTGAGCAATTCCATTCCTCTTTTTACAGGGACATCCAGTTTTCAACTCCAAATGCTAAGCCCTGACAGCACGAAAGGAAAGGAAAGAATATGGAAAGGAAAAGAGCAGAAATTCCACTCAGCTTCCCCCCTCCCGCCCACCACCCCAGCCCGACAAGGTGGGCTGGTAACCACTAAAAATTAAATAGCTGAGGTTTTCAAAATGAAAACAGAACATTTCCACAATTATAAAAACAGCTCTAATACTGTAAAACTCCGTGAACTCCAAACAAATTATTTGGGAGGGTATTGAGCCTGGAAGGTCTTTCAAATTTCTTATTAGAATGGAGATGACTTAGAGCTTGTGGCCAAATCACATACAATTTGACCCAATTCTTTGCCACCCCTTCACATCATTTGGTGTTAGGCAGAAACTATTGTTCCAATGCTGAAATTCATTAACCTCTCCCGCAGCCAAGGCCTGGCTGGGAAAAGTCCCCGAGACCTGGCTTTCAACCTTTCATTGCAGCCATAAAGGTGGTCTTTTCTGCCACCTAGAGGAGAGATGGCAGCATGGCATGTGAGTCACCCGGAGGAAAATTAAATACAGCTGAATAATTGAATGAGAGGGCAAGTTGAATCAGGGGTCACCATCTGTTTGACTAGAATTGTTGGCACATTTCAGCTAAGCCTCGTGCGCCTCGTAAACATACTTACAGTTATCATAGCTTGCGTTGCCCTAAAATAAAAGAAAATTGGTCCAAAAATAAGCCTGAACTAATTAAACATATACCATCTTGTCGTCATGGAGACCAGAGTTAAGGTCACCAGTTTCTCGTGGCATTCAGGAGGGTATTAGTGCCAAAAAGAGACAGGTGATTCTTTCACCTCCTGGAGAGAGGGCATCTCAGGGGCTGGAGGTGCTGCCTGGATGGTGGCCAGAGGGAAAGAGGATGCCACTGCCCCTATTCCCCATGCCATCCTTCCTGGGGCCTAGAGGAGGCAGAGAGGGAGAGCAAGAAAGAAAGACACCATCTTTGCAGACCCCAGAAGCAGGGCCGGGAGGGACCCCAGGTGCCCCCTGCCAGCGTTACTTAATGTTATGCCCAATTGGCACGTTTGCTGGGGGTGGGGAAGGCATCTTTCCAAAGAAATGGGTGTCACGTCTGAATTGTATCCCTCTGCCAGCTTCATCTGAGATCTGGTCGTTTCCCAAGAATCTAGATGGGGCTGGTTTGCTTGCCTGTGTGAATTATACTGTGTTTGCGTATGCGCACAACCAGCATGAATGTATATTTTGGGAAAGAAACCGATTCCGATTGTACATCTCATAATTCCTCTTAATAGATCACTCCTGCCTTGAGGAAATGCACACCTGTCCTAACGTCCTTAGCACACGGTGGGTTTACACTAGAGGCAACTGGGGACAGGCTATGTGCAAACCCCAAACTTGGGCTCAGGAGTTGGGGTTTAGAGTCAAGGTGATACCAGTGGTTTGGAGATTTGAAGAGGCAGATTTTCTGCCCTGGGACCCTCAAGCCCCTTATCGCAGTGAGGCCTCTTTCCCCTCCCGCCTGGCTTGCCGAGACTGCCCTGTCTTTCCCCTTCCCTTTCACGCTGTCGATTATGCACAAATCACTTAGGAAAGACACAGTGGAGTGACCCCAACTTCAGGGAACCTCCTCAGGGACGCAATTAGCATCTGTTGTATCCCACGTTGGCTGGGCTGACACCATCGCGGCCTCCAGAGGTGCTGTTCTTTCTCACACGGTGGAGCTGCTATGGGGAGGCGGGTACAGGGAGATCAGAAGGTGGAAATGGACAGGAGGGCTCCAGACACTCTGTTCCTAAGTAATTAGGACCCATCAAATGAGGCTGGTTTGCACCAGTCTCCCACCTCATAAACCAGGCTGCAGTCTGGCTTCCTGGAATCCACATTAGGACAATAGGCGAGTAAGATAAAAGAAAACATTCAACACCACCAGTACCTGCTGGGCCAAGTGGGATGTGCCCTCAGAGCTGGGAGGAAGGGCCCTTTGGCCTCAGGCTGCTTCCAGGCCAGCACCCTGGCATAAGCAGGTGAGAGACACTGAGGAAGGATTTGTTCCACTTTGTTCCAAGAGCTCTCCCTTTCGCTGTCCTTTCTGCTGGGGACGCCCCACCTTCCCAGCTCAGTTGCTCCCTCCACCGGGAAGCCCTCTCTGATGCTCCACAGCCCACTGTGCTCCTTCTGCCTCCACGCTGGGCACACACACAGTGTCACAGCTGCCTGTTTCTTACATTTTCATCCTCAGCACCACGCAAAGGCCTGGCACCCAGCTCTGCCTGAAGCCTGGTGAGTCAAGACCCTTCTAGGTTATTTGCCAGGGGCAAACTGAGCAGTGACCCACTCCATGGGTCTCAATCTTGAAAACAGATTTTTCAAATCTGTAGAGGATTCCAGAGCAAGTGAGGTTTCCCCTGGAGTACAGAAAAGCAGGCAGGGGCTGTTGCAGAGCTTGGGAGACGTACGGGTTTGGGGTGGGTGGAGGGCATACCTGGCAGGTGTTCCGTAACAACTGTAAAATGATGACTGTAGCCTGAACAAGTTGGGGGCGGAGGGGGCAGACCCTTCACGTGGGTCCCTGCCTCTCCCTTCCTGGTTCCTGTTAGAGCGGAGCCAGGATGGTCCCCCTGTTCAGACCTGCCAGTGTTCCCTGTTCAACCTGACCCTTCTTCTTCAGCTGTGCCACCCACCCCCGCCCTGTCCTGTGGACCCTGTCCCTCCCTGCCTGCTGCAGGGGCCTGGGCCTTTGCGGGAATGCGCAGTAGAGACAGGGACCTTGGGTAAACCGAGCCCAGGTAACCCAGTGGAAGGAAACTCACTCACCTGTGCACCAAGCAAGTAACTCCAGCTCCCGACGCGGGGCGGGGTAGGGGGGACGGTGGTGGTTATCCCAGAGACCCCAGCCCTGTCCCAAGGTGCAGCCCAGCTCAGGTTGACCACTGCCTTGCAGCAAATTAGGCTGAGGGTTGCAATACCTCTAAATTTTCCAGAGGAGCCGGAAATGCAGACTTTTATGTGAAATCCCTTGAGTTTTCAATGTTAACTACCAATTCCAGGCTTTCAGAGGCTCTGTGGGGGCCAAGCCACCCGGGTGTGCAGAGCACACCCATAGCCAACACACACCTGCCTGTAACCTTCCTACTGAACCTGCGGGCAGGGCACCTGATCCCTGACCTTGACACTCAGCCACGCCCTCCCATCCCCTCCCTGCTGGTCCACACCCAGGGCCCCGCCAGAATACCCCGGAAGCCTCCTCTGTGCAGGAAGGATGCTCCAAAGGGGTATCTCCTGAGGGAGCCACACAGCCTTGAGCCCCCCAGGCGCCCTCGGGCCACCCGTGGGCCTGGTGCTCACCCAGGAGGCTTTGTTTCGGCCACAGCCAAGAACACCTACCATCTGCACCTTTCTCCTTCGCCCTGGGCGTCTCCTCAGTAATCCAGCCAAGGGCACCGAAACTGCCCTCTGTTCGTTCTGCGATTACTGTAGAGCAGCTGTTAAGGGGAAGGCGCTACTGATAATCCACCTCATGGTTGGATTAACTTTCAAAAATAAAACATCAGGCTGGTGCCCGGATAAAGGGAGTCCTGAGCCTGTATTGAAGCGGCCTCCACAGCCGCTTGGCAGCAGGATTTAGGGCTCAGATGCCATTCCACCCCTTTCTTCTACAGGGAAGCATAGCTCACCTGTTGCCGGGAAAGGAAGTCACTCCCGCTGGGCTGGCTTAGTCCTGAACAGGGACCTCTGTGATCCACAACATGCCCCTCCCTTACCTCTGAAGGAGGATTTAATTGACAGATTGCTGAAGAGCAGAAAGCAAAAATAAACTCTCGGCAGTAAGGGAATGGGTGTGGAGGAGGTTGTGGGGAGACCTGGGAGCCCCAGGAACCCGGGAGAAGCTCCAGAACAGCAGGCCGCCCCAGGCCCTGTTACACCCTCCAGGCTTTGGCGCCAAAGAAAGCTCATTCCAAGCTCATTTCCAACTCCTGAGCAGAAGAATCACCTGGTGGGGGATGGGAGGCGCAGCCTTGGCAATGCAGATCCCCAGGCCCTCGGCATCAGCCTCATTGTAGGAAGGTGGTAGGACTCAGGATGTATCCCAAGCCCTGGGGTGACTCTTAGCTCGGTCAGCTGGGGAACATGCTGATGTCCCCCAGCACCCTGCCCCGTCCAAAGGGTCCAGCAGCCAGTGCAGAGGCTGGGGTTGTAGCTCAGGGCCCGCAGTTTGAAAAGCACTGGGTTTCCTCTTGTCTCGGGTTCCCACAGTCACCGGGCTGTGAGCTGAACTGGGTCTGGCAGTTCATTCCCAAGAGGCGACGTGATGTATGAAGGGCCAACTGGGGGTGGGGGGACCCAGCCTAGTGCACAGCTGTGCCCATGGCCAGAGTCAAGGGCTGGACAGCTCTCCTCTCAGCTCCTCTGGCCCTCTGGCCAAGGCCAAGATGGAGGCCTCGGGAGGGAAACCTTACAGCTCGTGAGCCTCTCTGACCCCTGCCAGGGTCCCTGACCCCCTGGAGCTGAGCCTGCACCACATCCTGAGCACCTCTCACTCATCCCCAGAAACTGGCCTGGCCTTTTGCAGAAGAAAGCTGCGGATCCTCACGAGGTTCTCTGCGGGCACCTGAAGACACCTTCCCTTGGCTTCTCTTGGTAGTTGTTAATTCTTTCTAGATGCTCCACATACTGTTATTTCGTGGACACTCCCAGGCTGAATTCTCACCTCAAGCCCTCTCGACCCATTTTGTTTCTTAAATAGAAACTCTCATTGACTGCTCAAGCTTTTGACACTGTCCACCACATCTGGGAGAGGTCTCTAAACTCTGCCTCTTCCGCTCCCAGGGAAGAAAACGTGGTGACTCAAGGTGATGCCAGAGGCTGCCCATGCCTCCACCCCGTGAGCCCCGTGCCCAGAGGAGACAGGAGCCCCAGGCCCTGTCCAAGAGTCTTTGCTGCCACTCAGGGTTCACTAAATCCCCCCAAACCAGAGAGGGTGGTCTACACAAAGGGCCCTGCCTTGGATCCAGGCTTTGTGCCCAAGTCCTTAGGGGGCTTTGTAAAGGATTTCCTGGTGCCAAAGAAGACAGAATTCACATACAATGGGAGAAGTTGGTTGTCTAAGCCTCTGCCGTCATATACAATTCACAAAATGTGCAGTTATCTCTCTGTAGCTTCCACGGGTCAGGCTCAGACAGGACCCTAAAGGGTCAGTGTGCTGCCAACTTTCCTGCTCCCAGGGAAGCTGTTCCCACCAAGACACCATGCCGGGAGCCATGTCCCACACTGGAGAGAGCGGACGCCCTCCCCACGGTCATCTGCGCTAAGCTGGAAGCGCTGTGGCCGCAGCTGGTGTGGACAGCCCGACGGCCGCATGTGGGCCCCCAGGGAGGTGAGTGACCGGTGCCCCATCCTTGCAGCCTGTGATTTGCTCTGTAGGTTCATCACGAGCTGACCGGGAGCCTTTGAGAGGACCAATTAACAGGACCCACGTAACACCTGCACACCGGTCACCTGGCTGTTGAGACAACGTCTACTAAACTAAGACAAAGCTGAGAAATGGACAATCCCCAGCTGACTATGAGAAGAGAGCTGGGTCCGTGAAGCCCAAATCTCCCCCAGCACTGGCCAGCTGTCTGGTTTCTCCACAGACCCAGCCTCCCCCAGCCTCAGAGTGATCAAGGCAACCCACGGGATACCAGTCAATGTTTACTTAATTGGGCTCCTAATCCTTAAGAAACCATTTCTAGAAGCTTCAAAACTTTCTTCAATTGTAGAGAAAGCATCAGGTGTTGTCTCCCACAAAACCCTGCTCCCTGAAAACTGTTCCCTTTTGCCTCAAAAGAAACTTTTGAGAAGAGACTTCCATTTAAGTCCTTGTTAAAAGGACTTCCTGCAAGAGTTTCCTCAAAAATATATTAAAATCATTTTCATAAAATGTGTGTTGAGAGGGCTTCCCTGGTGGCGCAGTGGTTGAGAGTCCGCCTGCCGATGCAGGGGACACGGGTTCGTGCCCCGGTCTGGGAAGATCCCACATGCCGCGGAGCGGCTGGGCCCGTGAGCCATGGCCGCTGAGCCTGCACGTCCGGAGCCTGTGCTCTGCAATGGGAGAGGCCACAACGGTGAGTGGCCCACGTACCGCAAAAAAAAAAAAAAAGAAAAAAAATGTGTGTTGAGAAAAGACAAGTTTAATTCTCACAGGCTCCATTATTGAAGCAAAAATTAATATTTGTACTGTTTCTAAATTGGAATAAAATTGCAAAGATGCAAACACCGTCCTATATCATAATCTATAAAGCAGTCACAAATGTTCAATCAACTGTAAAAATGATTTAAAAATCTACTTGAATAATTTTATTAAACTGATTTAAAATCATATTTTTTGCTACCTTCATTTATTAACTGCATCTCCAGCAAAAATGGGGTTATAGTGGATTTTTGCAAATACAGATATGTTCCCAAATAATGCTGTCAATGAAAAGACTCCCCTCTCCTGGTTGACATGTGACTTCCTGGCACATGGCAAGGAGAGCGGACTTGCCAGGTGAAAGCCACATTATTTACATATCCACAAATGGCCATAGAGTCCAATCAGCACACTTAAGATTTTATGCACAGAGTTCAAGTTCATATTAATGCACAGCAGAGAAAAGCACACCATTTCCTGTGAGCGCACAAGCACAAGAGTCTACCACCGAAGACCCCAAATGCTCTGAATTTCTCAGTTACAGTGTTTGCAGTTTAAAAGCAAGCATGTATCTGTGTGAGAGCTCACTGCTGAATACCCATATCATGGGGAGAAGCTCCCAGAGGACTGTAATCTCTCCAGCCCTGAATGTGCCTCCTCTGGGTGCAGAACGGCTAGACCACGGAGGTCAACCAGTGCCCCATCCTTCCTGCAGGCGCGCAGAACTCAGAGTGCACTCACTGCCTTTGCCTCTGAAAATCAAGTGGAAACAGAAGTCTCTAGCAGAGAATGCAGTCAGGAAGCTGCCCACTGGCTATGAGGCTACAGAAACCTGCTTTGGGTCCATCAGTGGGGATTCTAGGCTCATTACACCTTGAACACTTGAGTCAGCAAACTCCAGGGCAAGTTCATTTACTTATATACACTGCAGAAATGGAGATGAGCGGTCCCGATCCCAACAGGAATCTCTGCACAGGAGTCTGGCGGGACCCAGCATCTCAAGGCATCTCCAGTTCCCCAGATGTGGGACAAAAGGACTCCAGGACTGATAGGCAATGTCCTATAGATGCTACAGGAAGTAAAACCATAAAATAGGAGGCAAGAGAGGGAAACAGCCCCAGGAGGCTTCGGACTGTTATCTGTGTCACTTGGGGACCCCTGAAAGCACAGCCTCCCAGCCACCTTCAGCTGCTATGGTTTCTCAGGGGGAAGGGGTTTGGCAAGGCAGGAAGGTGGGCAGGGGGCCCATCCCTGTGCCCAGCAGCCACCTGTCATCTCCTCCTGGGACCTGAGCATGGCTGCAGGGTGCCCTCCCTGTCTCCTTGTATCTCGGGTCTAAATGCCACAGCCACCTCCTGCGAGCACGGATACAGCACATGAGGCTTCGGTCACTTCTCTCCCTGGCCGCAGAGGCATGCTTGGCCAGGAGGCAGGACAAGCAGGAAGTGCCCGAGAGTAAATGTCCCCAGAAGTTGCCCTCAACCCAGAGCGGGTGGCGATTTGAAGGCCAGCATGGCCCCCCCTCCGTGGGGTGACTCTGATGGGTGTTCCCCCCAAAGCTCCAGTTGCCCCCCGGGGCTTGATAAAGCACTCTCTGACCCCTTCCCTACAGGTCACCAGCCCACACCACGTGAATCCTTAACTCAGTTTCTGATTCCGGAGAAACCTCCGTAAGAGAAGGGGAAGCAGAATTCCAGAGGAAGAGAGTCCTCTACTTGAAGTGAATGGCATCCACGTTTTTAAAACTTAATTTTTATTTTATATTGGGATATACTTGATTTACAATGTTGTGCTAGTTTCAGGGGTACAGCAAAGGGACTCGGTTACACACATACATAGATCCATTCTGTTTCAGATGCTTTTCCCATGTAGGTTATTACAGAATATTGCGTAGAGTTCCCAGTGCTATACAGTAGGTATCTATTGTTGGTTATCTATTTTATGTATAGCAGGGTGTATATGTTAATAGCTTCCACTCCACCTGACACTTTGCCCACTCACTCCCCATCCCCAGGTGGCCTGTGCACAGCGACGCCAGCACCACTCCAGACAGCGGCTCCTCCCAGGACTGAGTGACACCAGTTCTCACTGAGAAGCAGCATCGCCTGACAGAGCTCCATCCCCAGGCCCCTAAATCCTCCTGCTGCTACCCTGTGAGCCCGCCTTTCCCAGATAAATATTTCAGAGTACTTCATCTCTGAAACACAATGTCTGCCTCTTGGAGATGTCATGTGACCCTTCAGATCATTTCCCCCAAAAGTTAATTTCTGTGATGAATGCAATATACTCAAACCCATAAATCTGACTGTCTGAAGGATTCAAATTAGGAATTATTGACAGCTGATGGAACCCAAGTGCAGAGATGAAGCGGGTTTTCTCATCTGTCTATCTAAACGTTGGAATGTGTATTGATTAAAATATGACACGCTACAGAACTCAACATAAATCTAAACTCTATTAGATTAACACGAGCATTCAATTAACATAAAATGACAACGTAGGAGAAAGGGTCTGTGTGTCGGTCACCAGTAATATTTTAGCCATAAACATGGGGAACCTGAAATTGGGAGGTGTGTCTGTCAGGGCTGTGTGCTGTGGGAGGGTGTGGGAGGGGCGAGCCCAGAGGCAGGAGATGGGCACAGCGCCCTCGGCCAGAGACACAAGGAGGAGGAAAGGTGGACGAGGCTGGCTGGGAAGAGTCTCTTTTTCCATCACTTGTATTGAGTTTGGACCTGCCGAAGCCAATGCAAGGGCACTGCTTTGGTGGTGGCTGTGCGGACCCGGGCAGGGAGGCCAGGCTGCAAGAGTCAGCTTCTAAGATACAAAGAGGACACCTTGGTTGCATTTAGGACCCCAGTGTGGGGCATCTAAGGTTGTCCCCTGGGGAGGAGAACGGAGATTTGAAAATAAACTGGAAGATGAGTACTTGAGTCAGGGAAGAGAAGGACCACGTAGAAAAACAATGAAAGAAGCTGGATGTCTGCTGCACCTCCGAAGTGCCGGCCTCAGCCCCAGCTCATCTCTATCCCTGTATCACATACACCATCCTGGAAGGGTCCTGGAAGGATGGGAACGGAGGCAACCGAGGCTCCAGAGGTGAGGCTCCCATGGGTCACAGACATGTTCCCACTTATGCCAAAGGCTCCCGGGGTCTCTGAAGCTGCTCTCCAGCCATGGATCACCCTGGATTGAAGTGCCAGGGTGTTCCCTCAATCAAGCAAGGGTGGAGATTGGTTTATAAATGCCCAGCTTCCGTGGTCCTCAGTGGGCCAGCCCGGGCGCACACCCCACGTGGGTCCTCAGAGGGTCCCCAGCAGGACTGAGACCCTGTCCCCCACCTGCTCCGAAATGCACCCATCTCGGCCCCTCCCTTTCCTGCTTCATGTCCCCACCCCTGCCTCAGACTTCCTGGGATCGTCTCCTGAAAAGACGGCCTGTGCCGGAATCCTTGTCTCAGAGTCTGAATCTGCGAGAATCCAAGAGAAGGACTAAGGTCACAGTAATAAGTGGGGAGCTGGTTTTACTTGTTTGCTTGCTTGTTTGTTTTCAAGCCAGGGCTTCTCAGCGTTGCTCTCCGTGCTCTTTCTAACAGATCCTCAAGCTAGGAACTGAGTGACCCAGGGCTGTAAAATCATTACGTGTAAGGAGGAGTTTGGGGGGGGGGCTGCACCTCTCAGCTTTGATCCTGTTTTCTGTACAACCTTCAAAATGCACTTTTCTGTAGAAATAATGCCCCAAATCTAATTTGATGGCCAGGCCAGCCCTCAGAACTCTTTTAGCACCTAGTAGATATGCTCGCTCATTGTACTACTGCAGACATGTGTATTCATGTATAAAATATTACATTTGATGGTACAAGGTGGGAATGTCAGGGACGGAGCTTGGCAGTGGTGGCCCTAGTGCGCCCTGGGGCACAACAACCTGAGTCTCCCTGTCTCAGGGTAGTTGTGGCCTCTCCAGACACACAGACATCTCCAGAGGAGGTGGCGCGCACCGGTGATCATTCATCAGAAGCTCTGGGTTGCAGAACAAAGGGAAGTTGCTTCCCTCTGACTAGGTCCAATTTCTCCTGCCATGTAATCAATCTTGTTTGGAAATAAAATATTCTTGACCCAAGTGAAGACCTGGACGGCCCAGTGAGTGGTGTGGCCTTGGCTGGGTGGGTAGGGTTCCCAGGGGTCAACAGACCCCAGCCTTCAAGAGTCCTGCTGAAGTGTGAACTTCTAGGCTTTTTATGGGCAGCCTCTCTGGTGCTGGAAGGGCAGCCCTGCTCCCCAGCCGGGTGCCCACAGGACCTCCCAGGATCCTTTCTGCTGCGTTAGGCCTGGAAGGATGCTCTTAGCTGTTTGTTCATCACTGCGGCAAATGTCTACAGAACGTCTGTTTATACCCAGTGCTTCACGAGGCAGCGCAGGTGCTCATGAGTTAGACACGCCCCACCATCGCCGCAAACCGCCCACCTCCGCCTTCTCTCTGGTCACTGAGGACAAGCCACCTCCCTCCAGTTTGAGGCCAGGTCCTCACCATGCTTGGTACCTCCACCCTGTCCTGTTCTCCCTCCTCCCCCAATTATCCCTGCCCTACCCCTCTACATCCCAGAGCCGCTCAGACGAGGCTACCAGCATCTCCTTTGGGTTGACGAGGTCTCCATGACCTGGCCGCCATCTCTCTGCAGCCCTGACCCCTGTCCCTGCCTCTACCCCCTAAACTGTCCTCTTGCTTCAGCTCCAGGACATACCTGTCAGCCCCGAGCTGTGCCATTCACTGCGTGCTGTGCCCTCAGCTGGGACGCCCTCTGTCACCATCACCTCGCTCATCCCTCCAGAACTCAGATTGGCACTTCCTTCAGGAAACTTCTTTGACCCCCTTCCCCAATCTCGGGCCTGAATATATGTCACTGGGGCACAGCCCAAGGGCACCTCTTACGCACTCACACACCTGCACACGCTATCTCCTTGTGGACAGGAACAAAGCTTTGTCCACCCTCATTTTGCCGGGGCCTGTCCTGGGCCTGACATGCATGTGTGTTGAGTGAATGAGAAATGGATGAATGATTGAACAAGGGGGTGAGTGTGAGGGAAGAGGCCTCAGAAGAGGTGCGAGGTGGGCCCTGAGGGTGAGCGGGATCTGATGGGGGAGAAGAACGGAGGACAGAGAAGCAGGATGTAGCTGTGAAATTGGGGGAACTGATGGAATGTGTGTCCGTGCGCGGCCCCCGCAGCCAGCCCCAGGGATACAGCAGGACAGGCGGATGCTGCCTCCGCACCTGCACGTGCTGGCGGGACTGGACCCCGGACGGCTCCTACCTTCAGACCTGCCACGGGGACACTGACGAACCAGGGGCCACTCCGGAAAGGTCTCCTGGGGCCTGACTCCACAGGGAGAGTATTGAACATGCTCCCCCAATAAAACAAGGCAAAATTCTCTTCATTGTGAATAACCCACTAGCCACTACCAGCTTTCCGGAATCTCCCAGCATCTCACCTGGTAGGGCCTAGGGTATAACAACGATGTCAATAATAATAGCCTCTGTTGCAAAGTTCTTACTGTGTACCAGGCATCAGGCTAAGAGCCTTCTCTGCGTGGATCTTCTCAGTCAAGCTACATGTCTGTCCTAAGCTAGAGCAGTAATTGAGAGCCTACGAGTTTTACAGGCAGAACACTGCAGCCCAGAGGAGTGCAGTGGCTTTCCAAAGACACACAGCTAACAAGGACGGGATTCGAACTCAGGCAGCCCAACCCCTGAGGGTTGCACCAACTTCCCTCCTACCCCACCTGTCTTGAAAAGCCCTTCATCCTTGTCGGGGGGATCCCAAGGACGGAGAGGGACTCCAACTGTAGGTCCAGCCTCCCACGCCAAGGCACTCAGCCCAGGCCAGGCCCAAGGCTAAGGCACCTTGAACCTGAGCCCTTTCCCACCTGTGGAAAATGACCAGAGTCGGAGACACTGCTTTGGGCAGATGTGGGTCTGGACATGGTGAGAAGACTGGGCCCAGCTCTTTCATCACCCTGTTTTCCTGCCTTCTGTGAGAGGAGGGGACAGCTCTGTCTTGCCCTCATCATACCCTCAAACTTTGTACACAGCAGATGCTCCATAAATACACCTTGTCTCCATGAACACATAATTGAACAAAGTGATTAACCTGATGTCTTTTCTCCTTTAATTGTTTCCAAGAGTAAGAGCAGTTTTAGCCCCGTATCTTTTCCCAACACCCCAGTGATGGATTATTTATTAGTTGAACCCACCTACCCCTCACAACCCCTCTCACAGAACAATCTCCCAGGTTTTCTAAAAAGGGAGCCCATGCCTTCTGCGTGCCTCGGGCGCCCTCTGGTGGCCATCTTGGATTCCCAGCACCAGGTCTTTGAACAGGAAGAGCGAGCGGTCTGGACCTCCCCACCTGCCTGCACAAGTGGCCTGCAGCCCCAGACTCTCCAGGGACCTGTCCCTTCTTTCTTCAGTCAGGCTGGACACTGAGGCTGAGTCCTCAGGGACGCCGACGGCGGACAGGCAGCCTCCCTGAGAGAGTGGGTGTGTGGGCGGCCCCTCCCACAAGCAGGGCACTCTGGGCGGCCAGCCGACTCAGAGGGTTCTCGGAACACATCTGCTCAGCTCAGCCTGCCGGGTGTCCAGTTTGGGGGAGCAAGTGAGGAACAGAAATGGGGGGACCTGGCTGGACAAGAGGCATTTCCCAAAATTGCTCGTAGTTCCTCTCCAAAACTGGACCCTTGCTCCCACCAGCGTGGGCATCACCTCCAGTGACAGCCTGAGCACTGCCCCTGCTGCGCCCCACCCCCGCCCCAGGAACGGTCTAGCGGGGCTCTAAGAAGCCTCAGGCCCGCCCCATTGATAACTCCGTGGACTACCTTGGCAGTGATGCCCCAACACGTAAGCGCTCCCCAAAGCCTCCTGTTGCTGCTGCCCATGCAGAGCCTACACTCCCCGAGCTGAGACGGTGGTCAGCTCCTGCTTTTCAGGGACCTGGCTGCTTCTTCTGGACATTCAAGGTGAGATCCTTTTCCTAATTCAATGGAAGCTCCTCAGGTATCTTGCACTTTGCACCAGCCAAGACTCGAGCACATGGGAAGCCCTCAGGAAACTGAGCTGGGCTGAGAGGTGGGCTTGGTGGGCATGCTGACAGCCCCCATGATGATGGCAGCTAAGGGCTTTCCACCAGGCCAGGAACTGGGCCCTCCCATGCTGTCCCTTCACATGGCCAGGAAGTGGGGGGGGGGGGGGGGGCAGCTGTGAGTCCACCTTATAGAAGGGACACACACGACCTCTGAGTTGTATCAGCAGCAAGAGGAAGGGCAGAAGAGGAAGCCGGCCTCCAGACCCCAGCATAGACTTAGGTCAACCCTAAAGCAAGGAACTGGGACGCAGCTTAAGTGCTGCCTTTCCTTAGACCTTTTTGGGGCTGCAGTGACCTCCAACCTGGACCCCAGGGTCCTGGATGGAACCCCCCGGGGCTATACTCAGGAAGTACTCCCCATACCTCCACACACCAAGAAGTGGCTGTAGCCTGGCCAAGGATATGCTGTGTGTTGTGGGAAAACGTCTAGAAAATTCCCATCATTGGCCCAGAGATACTGGAACCATCCTGTAGCAAAAGGAGAGTCAACCTCAACCCTCAACCCCCAAAGAAGAGCTATTTAGATCTTTGGGTCAAGGTCAGGAACTGTCACTCTAGGGGCCCTCAGCCAAACGTGGAAGAACATCTCTAGGGCAAGCATTCTAATTTTGAACAACTGTTTCCTGGAGAGGGAGAAAATGTGTCCAAGACCATTACCATGAACCAAGGAATTAAATTTTTGTCTAATATTGCATTTAACATCCAAGAGGCATCCAGATAGCTCAGGGCAGTTAGCTCTTCTAAAGAGCACCACAGTCATTTCAGAGGCAAATTACATGCCCATTGAAATAAAATGCCTTGAAATGATGGTGCCCTGCAGATGTGATTTCAAATCTGACTCTACTGATTACCAGCTGTGTGACCTTAGACAAGTTACTTAACCTCTCTGAGCCTGTATTTCCTTATTTGTGAAATGAGGCTAATAATAATTCATACTTCACAGGGTTTGAAGATAAAATAATCCAATGTTTATGAAGCTCACAGCACAGTACCTAGGACACTGTAGTCCTAAAGACATGCTGCGTATGCTCTACTGTTCACTATTATAACCTGCTACCACTACCACTGTCATAAATGGGCTGGTAGGTGTTCACGTGCCACTCTCCACTGAGACAATGTGACATGCTCCAGGCTTCTGGCACTCATTTAGTCTGGGAACCTGAAAATTGGGATTATTTTATTTCTTGCTATTCAAAAAAACAAAAACAAAAAACTAAAAGCTAGTCTTCTGACATTATTTTATATACAGTCTTCGTCAGTTACTTCAATTGACCTTGATTCAGGTCTGTGGGGGCACTTTGTCACCTTGGGGTCTCCTAAACCTCCACCTCACCCCTGGCAGGCAGCTTTGGCAGGGAAAGGGCCTCCTAGAGTGATGGACACAGGGCCAGGAAACAGGAGCGGAGAGCCCCTGGAGGGGAGGGCACACTCACACAGCCCAGGTCCCCCTCCTGCACCCAACGGCCTGGAGTTCCCCGGGCACAAGTCCCTGCTCTGCTACTGGGTCAGGCCACAGCACCTCTGAACCTCAGTTTCCCTTTCCATGAAATGGGGATAATCACACCTGCCCGAGGAGTAAATGAACTAATGTGGAGACAGTGCTCGATGCTGAGGAGGCCTGGAACACAGCAGGCGTCCAATGAACAGTCATTGCTGTTATGATCTTGCACAGCCCTAACAAGGGTAGCTTGACATGAGGTCCCCAACTCACAGGACAGGCCACAGTCATGTCAGAAGTGGGCCATCCTGAGGTAGGAGATAGATGGGCTCCTGGGCCAGACAGCTGGTGTTTGTCAAGTGGAGTACAATTGAAGCTTTGTTCTCACCCAGACCCTCCAAGGACAGAGCGAGAGGCAGCAGCTGAGCTCTGCTGAAGTAAAGAGATAAGGTGCCCGCTCCTGAGGTCAAGGAAAACTTCCCTGTCTGCACATGCGCAGGAAGGCTCCTTGGGGGTCAGAAAAGGAGGGGACGCCACCCCATAATATGTGTGGACATGCACCCACAGGCCTCTGTGGCGGGATCCACCTTAGCAAAAAGTTGCGCACGCATCTTGGGGAGGGTCTTAGGACCAGTCAGGTGTGAAAAACGAAAAGAGATAATTAGCTAAAGGTAAACAAAGACCCGGAAGGACTGTCCTATATAAGTGATTTAAATCATGTCTTTACTGCGCCCCTCATTCAGGACGCCTGCACTCCTCTCCAGGTATGTATCTCTGCCTCGCTTCTGACTTAACTGCGCTTCTGCTCATTAGAGAGGATGCCCGTACCCTTTCTCTCTAGGTGTGTATCTCTCCCCTGCTTCTGTCTTAAATAAACAGACTGCTTCTCTGTGTGCTCTCCCATACATTGTGCTATGTCTTCCATAATGAACTTTATACCTGTTTTTACAGTTTATGCCTCCTTGAAACATTCTTGCTTTCAGTGGGGCTAAGAGCTAGGGCCACTTTGCTTCTAGCCTCTAACCCCTGGCGGCCTAGCGGCTAGGATTCCCGGTTTACATCCAGGCTACCAAGGTTCAATTCCTGGGCAGGGAACTGAGATCTCTCTTCAGGACCGCTCACTACTGTCTCTCTGAGAGCACCTGGACTGCCCCGAGGGGCAGAGGGCACTCAGCGCCTGCGCCTTGTGGCCCAGGGGACATGAGTCTGCTGCCACCACACCTTCTGAATTTTTCAGAGATAGTCTGTTATGCTCTGTTAAATACTTTGAATTTTTTTTTTTTTTTTTTTTTTTTTTGCGGTACGGGGGCCCGGCCCTGTCTTTTTTTTTCCCTTTCCGGTTCACAGGCTCCGGACGCGCAGGCTCAGCGGCCATGGCTCACGGGCCCAGCCGCTCCGCGGCATGTGGGATCTTCCCGGACCGGGGCGCGAACCCGTGTCCCCTGCATAGGCAGGCGGACTCTCAACCGCTGCGCCACCAGGGAAGCCCAAGACCTTGACTTTTAAATGTGGACAAGTGTGTTTGTTTTTAAACAAATAGAGCAACTAAAACTAGTCCCTGGGCCCCAGCTCTGAGGCAGGTGTGGGCTCCTGGGGATTCTACTCCTCCCAAGGTACAGGGCTGTTCCTGACATCCACGCTAAGGCTCAGAATGCCTGGTGCCCAGAGGGAGCGGAACAGATTGCATTTTAGCCTAAACAGACATGTGAGCCTCATTGCTGCGCAGAGACCGCCATCTGCTGGTGGAAGGAGGTGAGAGCAGCCAACGCCTGCCAGCATCCCCAGAAAGGATCAGGGGGAGGGTGGGCAGGAAGAGGAGGAGGAGAATGATGCCCAGCCTAGCCAGGACCCGATCGGGGAAGGACCCCAAGAGAAGAGCCCGAGCCACACAAGGCATCGAAGACGAGAAGCAGCTAAGGCATCAGTCCCTGGGACCACGAGAGAAGAGGGAGGCAGGCCCGCACCTGCTTCTGGGAGGGGCACGGCCCGAGGACAGTGTCTCCTGGAGACACTGAGCCAGTGAGCACGCATGCACACATGTGTCTGTGGCATGTTTACAGACAGGCACGCGTGTCTCTAGTTGATGACCTCCCCTTTTCCCTCGGCCCTCTGACCACACATGAACCTGCCTGCTGCCCAGGAGCCCCCCCAGAGACCAGGGCCCCAGAGGGCTCCACGTGGCTGCCAATCCCTCACCTGCTTTGCAGGAGTGCCCTCGTCTAGCTGGAGGAACACCTGGCTTGGTCCCTCGGGGCTGGCGTGCCATGTCAATGCTCCAGCAGAACAAGTCTCCAGGTGAGATCAAGAGTTTACCCTTCCTGGGCCAGGCACACGGCCTTTGGACAGCTAGGATCTCCTCCAGGAGCCCTGTCCCACCGCACTGGAGAACCCCAAGCCCAGGCAGGCAGGGGTGGGTGGGCAGCAATGGCGCTCCTCCCCCACAGGGCCATGCATCTCAAGGCTGGGCTGAGTTACTCCTCCCAGGACCTGCCCCACGGCCTGCACAGAGCAGCGGGGCAAAGTCTCCTAAGACAGCTCAGAAAACACTGCATTACTTACTGTTCTTTAAACTTTCTCCTTTTAAAAAATTTGATATGTTTTTTTAGATCCAAAAGAACATATCCTGTTGATTAACTGGCTTTGCTCTCCCAACACCCCCAGGAGGCACTCTTCTGCCCTGTTTACAGGTGGATAAGCGGATCCTGGAGTGGTTAAGGGAAGAGCTGCTGGGCCTAAGACTGGGCCGGCAGCCCGGGGCTCAGCACTCCCAGCTGGGAGGTGTCCAGAGGGCACACAGGATCAGAGATTTTTATAGCAGAACGCACTCTTTGATGCCAGCTGCACCGACTCCACAGGGAGCAGAGCGTGTTCAAAGGCCTGGATTTTCTCCCCCACCCACACCCTCACTGAGTTTTCCCACTCTTGGATTAAAAACAAAAACAAATAAAAACAACTGCATAAATCACAGTTACTATGTGGCAGGGACTTTACATACATATATGATGTTCTAAGACAACTACCCATGGAAATATGTGTTCTTATTTCCCCCATTTTTGGATGAAGAATCTGAGGCTCAGAGAAGTTAAGTAGCTGGCCTGAGATCACACAGACAGAAGAGTGAGGCCAGGGTCTGGTCCCAGTGATGGGATCAGAGCCCGCACATTCACCCTGTCCTCGGAAGCATCCTGGCACGATTCAAACGCCAAGACACCATGTTCCTGAAACACAGAGTGTTCCTAAAACAGCAGCCCAAGGTCAAATTTATTACAGTGTATACAACTACAATCACCAAGGGACAGCCAGAACAGGCAGATTCTGGAAGCAGCAGAAAAAGAGAGAGAGAAAGAGAGATTGAGAGAGAGAAGATATGAATTCCTCCAGATAGCACTGTTTGAAACCTTCCCGTGATGAAATTAAAAGTGGGCCTTAAGTGATTTATTTTTTCAATCTGTGAATCTAAGCAAACGATCTCTCTTCTAGGTACATCCATCATATGATCTCCTTCACAGCTGTGAAAAAATGCTATTAGTGCTTTCAAAGCAGTTTTATCACAGATTAAAGAAGCACCCCCCCCAAAAAAAAAAAAAAAAATTGGCAACCGGAGACAGCCATATGCCTACTTGACCTAGGACCATAAACCTGTTGTTCATTCCAGAGAGGGGATTAAGGCATTACTTTTAGTAAGTTGCTTTTCATATGGAAATTTCTTTTCATAGTAAAGATCTGCCTTTAATAGCATCATCCTAAAAACATGCCTATATTTTAATTCTCTGATCATGGACATATAGATTTTTATAGTGTCTGCAAGCATATGCTAATGTTAATTTCACCGTTCTCCTTTATGTTTTGTTAATGTCACAATCTGCTGTAAAACCTTGCCAAGTTTCTTAACTGTCATGTTAATTCCAAGACCTATTCTGTACTCTTTGACATTTCAGGACAGAACAAGGCAGTAAAAATAGATTAGAAACAGCTTATAAGTATTATAAAATCTGGAACTTTGCAGATGGCGGAATTAGGTCTGCTGAATGGAAATTTAGCAACTCCGAGCACAACAATATTAGAAAAGCCTATTCATTTCTAAGGTAAATATTTGGAAGGGGTTACATAATGGTGGGTAGAGGAGTGTGGGGAAACGTATAAAAAGCAACAGACTTATATTATTTTAAGCAACTTACTGGATACATATACCATATCCTGAAGAGTTTCAGGTTTCAAAGGTTTTCTCTACCATATAAATAAGGGCACATAGTAAGAGCTTGATTTTATTCATGGTCAGTTCAAAGATCACACAAATCATTTCACGCGAAGGATTTGTCTGCATTTTCGTAAGTTAAAGCAGAGCATTACTGTACTTCGATATTAAATGACGCCACCACATGCTAAGAAATTTGCACAAACGGACAGGAAATTAGACACTGTTTTCTTAAACTGATTGCTAAAGAATGCACCCTGTTTAAATGTGCGCTATCCATTTCAAAGGGAAGCACTGGCTGATTTCAGGAAGTTTAAAATCAGTTCATGGAGAAGGAGGACAAAGTTAGGGTTAAATGTGTTTTTCTTCCCCTCACCACCCACCCCCCCCAGGGGAAACTATTTCTTTAAAAAAAAAAACTTTCCCCTTTTTCTTTAAGGGGAACTTATTATTTCCACCATCCTTGTTGAGTTGTTGATGAATAGTTCACATCCCTTGCCAAACCCCACCCTCTGCCTTTTTTCTAAGCTCTTTCCTCATTATTTGCTCAATCTTTTTCCCACAGCCCCGACAGGCCGTCAGGGCAGCTTAAATACAGCAGAGTATTAACATGGGGAAATGGCTTTCAGTCCCCAATTGATCTCCTAATACGTTATGTTGAAATGATAATTGGTACACTCCTCACTGAAAAATAAGAGAGAAAAACTACTTTTCAGTCACCACAAGGTATTATCTTAGCTCATGTATTCAGAACTAACAGATACATTAAAAAAAAAAAAAAGGAAAAATCCTATCCCCCCCATCTGCGGGAGAGTCTGCAGTCCGCAATTCTTTTCAGCTGACATAATCCAGATTGATTCGTTCAGCAGATAAAATTCAGGCCACTTCTGCCCTTTATGGGAGCAACATAATACCAGTCTTTATTCAGTAACAATGTAACATAATGGGATCGGAATGTGCAAAATGACTGTTCTTAAATTACTGCGCCTCACAAGGGCCCAACACAAGCTGGGGCTTAATGTAAAAAATCATTAGGCGCAGATTACTAAAGTGCTCCTGCATTAAGGAGGTCAAACCGAGCCTGTTTATGGTATTTTTCAGGACAGAAACTCTTTGCTAATATCTTGATTATGACTGTGTTCTGGGGGGCCCATCTCAGCACCCACAGCTCAGCACTGTGGCTTCCAGAGAGATGCTGTGAAATGGGGGCCGGGGGGCGGAGAGCACTGAAACAGGGGCCCGAGATGGGGTTGGGAGAGACTCCACAATCACAAACCATTTTCATGAAAGTTTGGTGAATCAAATAATTTAAGCTCTGAGCTATTAAGCTATGCTAATTTCAAGATCTTCAGGGGTCCGTTAGTAAAATATATAGAAGATGTGGAAAGTAAAGAAAAGCTTAAATACAGAATGAATAATGATCTCCCATCATCTCAATACCTAGAAATGACCCCTGGGCATTCCAAATGTAAATTCATCCCATCTTTTTTTTCTATGCAGAACTATATAATATGTTTTTACAAAATTTATGGTTCAAATACAGCTTTTCACTAAATGTTATAGGTACTGTCAATATTTCTCCATGTCATTAATTATTCCTCTGCAATATAATTTTATGGCTACATGGTGTTCCCTTCCTGTGGAGATACCTAATTTATTTAACTTTATCCCTCTTCTTGGGCATGTGGGTTGTTTTCTAAGTTTCCCCCGTTCTAAGGGATGTGACAATTATTATGTCTATAGAAAAATCTTTCCCCACACATCAGGTAATTTTCTTTGGATGAATGCCTAGAAGTGGAATTTCTGGGTAAAGGGGTTGCACATTTTATATCTATTTAACACATACGTTTCTTTCTTGGCCTCCAGAAATCTTGAAATTCATTTGTGCCACAATTGTGTACAGGACTCCATATTTCCAGGGATGGGCTCAGAACCCACTACACCCACTACACCCAAAAGCTTCAGCCTTTGCCCGAGCGACACAGCACAAAGATTTCTTGAACGCTGCTGTGCATCTACTGACATATCACACAAGATTATCATGACCACTGTTCAGTTCCACACACATAAAACTATTGTCGGGAGATAGAATAAATTAAGAGAAGTAGTCAGTGCAGGCTCTTATAAACCTAAGGTTACCTAAGAAGATTCTAGAAAAAATAAAAGAGACAAAACAGGGCAGAAAAGATTTCCTTTGAATGGAAATAATTTTTTTCAACTTGCAAGTTTAAGTCTCATGCAATTTAATTTTTGCATTCGAGAGCATTGCTAGTCTCTTATCTTGTTTAAATAGAAGACCTCCAAAATTAGAATCACTGAATCACCGGGTGGCCTCCGAGATGATGCAGTTACTCTTCGGAACACTGGGCTCACGTCTGGAGTGGGGCCTGTATTTGGTCAGCGTTTGTACTAAATGAAGCAGGTGTTGTGTGTGTATGCACAGGACCAGGGACGTGCACGCAAGAGGCAGAGATTTTGTGTATGTCTACATATATAAATATACCCTCACATGCACATAAATATATTTATCTACAAAATGAGCAACACCATTGTAGCCTCATCATTGAAACTCACACCATCTGAAATATTTGCTTGTGATGACCAGCCTCCACTGTCAGTCACGACGGCACAAATCCAATATTCAGGCCATATGGCCTTGAAACTTTCAATCGATAGGAACCTTTTAAAGCTGAAGCTTCAAAAAGTTGTATCAAAAATATATTCAATGAGAAGGTTAATTGAATAATTGATTACACTGTAACAATTAAGTGCTCTTCAGATATCTTTGGGAAATCTTGAAATATAATGGTGGTAGATATTTATTCGTTTATCAGCTATTTCTGCATTATATATTTATTTTTAGGCCCAAAGTCAATTTCTTTCATTTATATATTTTAACATCAGAGTCCCCAAGGTGAAAGGATACATATATTTTTACTACTACGCAAGGAGATGGCAGGATGGAGAAAAATCCGTATGATCCAGGATTGCCAACGTTGGACCATTTCCCAACATTAGAAACAGCTTCTTTGTGACAACTATCAGGTAAACTAGTCAAACGAGGCCTCTCAGAAATACGCAAGCTCCAAAATGCAGTCATTTTTGCAGGGGAAGTTTGGGTGATGGGATTACAGCTGCATTCTATCCACTGGCTCTTGAATTATCAGTATTATGTGGGTCTTCCTTCTCCTAGTTTCTCTTCAAAAGTAACCAGATCTATGGGTACGCAGAGACCAAAAGCCAATAATCATATCTCCACTGAGAAGTGGAGTGACCACATCTGTCACTACCATTTGTTAACAAATCCCTTAGATTTGTCATCTACGGCTTTTTTCAAAGGAGGTAGAGATGGATTTTGAAATTACCAATAATCTGTCAAAAAGGATCACCATTCATGCTCACAGACACACACACACACACACACACACACACACACACACACACACACCGTGTCAAATTGGGGAAGGGGGTCAGGGACAGAGTCTGAGTCTACTCTTCAAAAAGTTTGTTCCAGGTGCTCATTCTGGAGGCCACACTTCCATGCATCACTTCCAGCTTTGCCCAGGAGCTCAGAGGATCTTATCAACTGTAAAGAATCTCTGAAAAATCCCCATGCAGTTGGTAAGGTTAGATTCCCCCGAACAAAGGCTTTGACATCCCTAATGGGCACACCTCAGAAATGACTGTCTGGACACAAGAAACAGATTTGAGTGAAAACTGATGCTTCCTTAAGTACTTTTTATTTTATATATCTGTATATATTTTTTCATTCGCTCATTCCAGAAATACTTATTGAACCTCTTCTGTGGGTTGAACATTGTGGTACCCGGAAGGACAAAAGCATGAGCAGAACAGACAAGGTCTCTGACAACTTGGAGTTCTCAGTTTGGTGGGAGAATTAGACCAAGAAAATGATGGAAAAAACTGAACACCCACATTTTAAAATAACTGCTAAGAAGTAAGTGAGGAACTGAGAGAGGGAATAATAGAGTGATGAGCCATTGTTGAGTGGATGGTCAGAAATTGCCTCTTTGAGAGTATGATGTTTCAAGTGAGACCTAATGAATGAGAAGGAGTTGGTCATACGAAGCCAGATGTGTCCCTGTGTGTGTGTGTGTGTGTGTGTGTGTGTGTGTGTGTGTG
>NW_021700329.1:0-3043 GCF_005190385.1 Monodon monoceros
TTAAGGTGGGCTTGTATTGCTATAAACTTCCCCCTTAGAACTGCTTTCACTGCATCCCACAGGTTTTGGGTCGTTCTGTCTCCATTGTCATTTGTTTCTAGGTATTTTTTGATTTCCTCTTTGATTTCTTCAGTGATCACTTCATTATTAAGTAGTGTATTGTTTAGCCTCCATGTGTTTGTATTTTTTTGCAGATCTTTTCCTGTAATTGATATCTAGTCTCATAACGTTGTGGTCAGAAAAGATACTTGATAGAATTTCAATTTTCTTAAATTTACTGAGGCTGGATTTGTGACCCAAGATATGATGTACCCTGGAGAATGTTCCATGAGCACTTGAGAAAAATGTGTATTCTGTTGTTTTTGGATGGAGTGTCCTATAAATATCAATTAAGTCCATCTTGTTTAATGTATCATTTTAAGTTTGTGTTTCCTTATTTATTTTCATATTGGATGATCTGTCCGTTGGTGAAAGTGGGGTGTTAAAGTCGCCTACTATGAATGTGTTACTGTCGATTTCCCCTTTTATGGCTGTTAGTATTTGTCTTATATATTGAGGTGCTCCTATGTTGGGTGCATAAATATTTATAATTGTTATATCTTCTTCTTGGATCGATCCCTTGATCATTATGTAGTGTCCTTGTTTGTCTCTTCTAATAGTCTTTATTTTAAAGTCTATTTTGTCTGATATGAGAATTGCTACTCCAGGTTTCTTTTGGTTTCCATTTGCATGGAATATCTTTTTCCATCTCCTCACTTTCTGTCTGTATGTGTCTCTATGTCTGAAGTGGGTGTCTTGTAGACAGCATATATATGGGTCTTGTTTTTGTATCCATTCAGGCAGTCTGTGTCTTTTGGTGGGAGCATTTAATCCATTTACATTTAAGGTAATTATCCATATGTATGTTCCTATTCCCATTTTCTTAATTGTTTTGGGTTTGTTATTATAGGTCTTTTCCTTCTCTTGTGTTTCAGACCTAGAGAGGATCCTTTAGCATTTGCTGTAAAGCTGGTTTGGTGGTGCTGAACTCTCTCAGCTTTTGCTTGTCTGTAAAGGTTTTAATTTCTCCATCAAATCTGAATGAGATCCTTGCTGGGTAGAGTAATCTTGGTTGTAGGTTTTTCTCCTTCATCACTTTAAATGTGTCCTGCCAGTCCCTTCTGGCTTGCAGAGTTTCTGCTGAAAGATCAACTGTTAACCTTATGGGGATTCCCTTGTGTGTTATTTGTTGTTTTTCCCTTGCTGCTTTTAATATATTTTCTTTGTATTTAATTTTTGACAGTTTGATTAATATGTGCCTTGGCGTTTTTCTCCTTGGATTTATCCTGTATGGGACTCTCTGTGCTTCCTGGACATGATTAACTATTTCCTTTCCCATAGTAGGGAAGTTTTCAACTATAACCTTTTCAAATATTTTCTCAATCCCTTTCTTTTTTCTCTTTTTCTTCTGGAACCCCTATAATTCAAATGTTGGTGCGTTTAATGTTGTCCCAGAGGTCTCTGAGACTGTCCTCAGTTCTTTTCATTCTTTTTTCTTTATTCTGCTCTGCAGTAGTTATTTCCACTATTTTATCTTCCAGGTCACTTATCCATTCTTCTGCCTCAGTTATTCTGCTATTGATCCCATCGAGAGTATTTTTAATATCATTTATTGTGTTGTTCATCGTTGCTTGTTTCCTCTTTAGTTCTTCTAGGTCCTTGTTAAATGTTTCTTGCATTTTCTCTATTGTATTTCCAAGATTTTGGATCATCTTTACTATCATTATTGTGAATTCTTTTTCAGGTAGACTGCCTATTTCCTCTTCATTTGTTGGGTCTGGTGGGTTTTTATCTTGCTCCTTCAACTGCTGTGTGTTTTTCTGTCTTCTCATTTTGTTTATCTTACTGTGTTTGAGGTCTCCATTTTGCAGCCTGCAGGTTCATAGTTCCCGTTGTTTTTGGTGTCTGTTCCCAGTGGCTAAAGTTGGTTCAGTGGGTTGTGTAAGCTCCTGGTGGAGGGGACTAGTGCCTGTGTTCTGGTGGATGAGGCTGGATCTTGTCTTTCTGGTGGCCAGGTCCACATCTGGTGGTGTGTTTTGGGGTGTCTGTGGAGTTATTATGATTTTAGGCAGCGTCTGTGCTAATGGATGGGGTTGTGTTCCTGTCTTGCTAATTGTTTGGCATAGGGTGTCCAGCACTGTAGCTTGCTGGTCGTTGAGTGAAGCTGGGTGTTGGTGTTGAGATGGAGATCTCTGGGAGATTTTCGCCATTTGGTAATACGTGGAGCTGGGAGGTCTGTTGTGGACCAGTGTCCTGAAGTTGGCTCTCCCACCTCAGAGGCACAGCACTGACTCCTGACTGCAGCACCAAGAGCCTTTCATGCACACGGTTCAGAATAAAAGGGGTAAAAAGTAGAAAGAAAGAAAGACAGAGGACAATAGAAAATAAAAGTAAGGTAAAATAAAATAGTTATTAAAATAAAAAATAATTATTAAGAAAAATGTTTTTAATGTAGAAAAAACAAACAAAAAAAAGGACAGATAGAACCCTGGGAAAAATGGTGAAAGCAAAGCTATGCAGACAAAATCTTACACAGAAGCATACACATACACACAAAAAGAGGAACAGGGGAAAAAATCATAAATCTTGCTCTCAAACTCCACCTCCTCAATTTGGGATGATTCGTTGGCTATTCAGGTATTCCACAGAAGCAGGGTACATCAAGTTGATCGTGGAGCTTTAATCCGCTGCTTCTGAGGCTGCTGGGAGAGATTTCCCTTTCTCTTCTTTGTTCACACAGCTCCCAGGGCTCAGCTTTGGATTTGGCCCCGCCTCTGCGTGTAGGTCGCCAGAGGGCATCTGTTCTTCGCTCAGACAGGACGAGGTTAAAGGAGACGCTGATTGGGGGGCTAGGCTCACTCAGTCCGGGGGGGAGGAGGGAGGGGCATGGAGTGCGGCGCAGGCCTGCGGCGGCAGAGGCCACCATGACGTTGCACCAGCCTGAGGAGCGCCGTGCTTTTTCCCGGGGAAGTTGTCCCTGGATCCCGGGACCCTGGCAGTGGTG
>NW_021700330.1:0-1118 GCF_005190385.1 Monodon monoceros
AAACCGTATCAGGTCACTTGCTCCAGTTGTAAACAATTCTGAAGTAGCTCAGTGGTGGGGAATCATCTCCCATTCAGCCAGCAGGCCCCACTCAACAAGCGTCCTCACTGCAAAGCTGGGGGACCGTGCCGAGGCATCTGTGAGTAAATGTGGACCGAGCCCCAGGCCAGCTGCTGCTGAAATGTTCCCACCCTTCCCAGCTAAAGCACCTGAATATGTACAAGGACTTGAAAGCCTAGAGGAAGGGCCATGGAGCCACATGAGCGACAGCATGCCAGGCGACTTGGTGCCTGCAGGCCAGCCAGGATGGTCCTGGCCCTGGGTACTCTTCTGGAAGCTTTCCATTTCCCTGCCTGAGATACCCCTGCTGTCCCGGCCCCCACTGCTTTCTCCCTCACTCACCTCTGCCCAGGGAGAAATTCCAGCGGCAGGTATGGGTGACACATCCTCTTCTTTAGCAGGTGGCATCTTGGCAACTGCTGCAGAAAGTCCAGCAGAGCCCCACTCACACTGGGCCACCCACAAAGCCTTGGCCTCTCACTCCTTCCCACCAGTCCAGCCCCGAGACTGCTGACAGGGCAGAGAAAATGGCGTCAGGCACAGCTGCAGGGGCTCTTGCTGCCTGAAGCGGTGTTTATATTGATCTCAACCCAGGCACACCTGGGGAGGGGTGGCCGGCACGGTCAGGCTTCCCAGGCCAGCCAATAATCACCCCCCAGGGGCTCACAGTTGCAGAAACTGGAACTTGCTGAATCGGCCAGGTCCAAGGAACAGGTGTGGGTTCCTGAGAGTCAGGATAGACAAGGGGCTGCAGCTCTGGCTTGTTTTCTAATTATATTATCTGGCCCATGAGTGGGAGACAACTTCAAGAAAACCCTCTCCTAATGAGAGGAACCCAGGAGTCAGGGAGAGGAGGGGTGGGTGGTGGGTGGAGACAGAGGCCTGGTGCCCCGGGTGCAGTGGAAGTCTCTGGAAGACCAGGTGGAGGGAGGCCACACAGAGTGATGCCCAGGGTCACAGACCTGTCGGAGCTGCTGTTTGTTAGTTCAAGTCCTGCTCTGAGGTGCTCTGTGTCAGATCTGAGTGACAGGTGAGCTGGGAGTGCTCTGCAATGAGGG
>NW_021700331.1:0-1019 GCF_005190385.1 Monodon monoceros
GGGTGAAATGTAACTGCCAGTCTTCCCCTGGGATATGTCCCTTGGCACTGAATTGCCCTGAGTAACGAAGGAGGGATTGGATGGGTCTGTGTGTTATTACAGCCACACAGATCACAGGCAAGTGTTACTTGTTTTTACTGTACTTTTAAGCCCCTTCCCTGTAAAAGCCTTTTGCATCAAGTTCCATAGTACATCCCTCCCATGCTAGGTGGCATCATGTAAACTCTTAGTGAGTTTCCACTGTCGGGCCAGTAGGATTCGAACTTTATCCTCCTTTTTATACACCCTGTGCTTCCCTTCTCATACCCCATTTTTTTGCATTTTCTTGTTCCTATGGGGAATACTGGGGAAGGCTAGGGAGTTCAGGGGGGCCAATTACTAGAGCCGTAACTTGTTCATGTTCCAGCAATCATGCTAAATGTTTTGCAATTTGATCAGCTTTGCTGTTCCCTTGGCTCACTCACAAAAGATCCATCCCTCTGATGGCTTCTACAGCATACTACTGCTACCTGGGTTGAAAGCTGCACTGCTTCTAAAAGAGCCAGAATCACATCTTTATGTTTTATGGGGGAATTTCTAGTGGTTAACATTCCTCTTTCTTTCCAAATGGCAGCCTGAGCCTGTAGCACATGGAACCCATAATTAGAGTCAGTAAAAATATTTAATTTCTTATAATTCCCTAATTGCAAAGCTCTCATTAACGCAATTAGTTCAGACTTCTGGGATGACATCTGTGGTGGCAGGGCCTTGGCTTCTCTAACTTCATCTAGACTAACTATGGCATACCCCGCCTTTCGGGTTCCCATTTCTACAAAACTGCTCCCATCAGGAAACCATTCGACCTCAGGGCTGTCAAGAGGCTCATCTAGAAGATCAGACCTGCTGGAGTAAGTTTGTTCTATGGTCTCAATACATGGATGCACAGAGTCTCCACTCTCGACTGCTGGAAACAGAGCTGCCGGGTTCAGGTTATGGCATACCTTTAAGGGAATGTCAGGGGTACCCATTAGGAGGGCCTG
>NW_021700332.1:0-1309 GCF_005190385.1 Monodon monoceros
AGAAGGTGAGGAAAAGTGGGCAGAAGGTTCCTGTGCGTGGCTGACCGCTGAGGGTGTCTGTCTTCAGAGGACCCAGGAGAGGAAGGGCTTGATGTGGAAAACTGGGTTTTTGTCCCCTCTTGTGTGCGCTGTAGACAGAGTGCAGTGTTGTTCTTTGGCGTGTGGCATCTGATTTTCCCAGCACCGTTTATTGAGGGGACTGTCCCTTCCCTGGTGTATGTTCTTGGCTCCTTTCTTGTGAATTAACTGACCACATACCTGTAGGTTGATTCCTGGGTTCTCTGCTCTGTTCCTCTAGTCTGTGTGCCTGTTTTTGTGCCCATTCCACACTTTTTGGGGACTGTAGCTTCGTAATGTAGTGTGAAATCAGGGAGGGAGACGCCTCCAGCCCGTTCTCCTTCCTCAGAGTCGCTTTGGCTCTTCTGGGTCCTTTGTGGTTCCACACACAGCTTAAGATTATTTGTTCTGTTTCTATGGAAAGTGTCTTTGGACTTTTGGGAAGGATTGCATTGAATGTGTACATTAATTTTGCTAGACTGCATATTTTTTAAAAATTAAACAAAAATTTGGGTCACACCATGTAGCATGCAGGATGCGTGATCTTAGTTCCCCAACCCGGGATCGAACCCGCACCCCCTGCAGTGGAAGCACAGAGTCCCAACCCCTGGATGGCCAGGGAATTCCCACCATAGAATGCATATTTTCACAGTATTTTTTTTTTTTTTTTTTGTGGTACGCGGGCCTCTCATCGTTGTGGTCTCTCCTGTTGCAGAGCACAGGCTCCAGAAGCACAGGTTCAGCGGCCATGGCTCACGGGCCCAGCCGCTCCGCGGCATGTGTGATCCTCCCAGACCGGGACTATAACCCGTGTCCCCTGCTTCGGCAGGCTGACTCTCAACCACTGCGCCACCAGGGAAGCCCTTGTTTTGTTTTGGTTTTTTGCGGTATGCGGGCCTCTCACTGTTGTGGCCTCTGCCATTGCAGAGCACAGGCTCCGGAAGCACAGGCTCAGCGGCCATGGCTCAAGGGCCCAGCCGCACCACGGCATGTGGGTTCTTCCCGGACCGGGGCACAAACCCACGTCCCCTGCATCGGCAGGCGGACTCTCAGCCACTGCCCCACCAGGGAAGCCCCTCCATTTATTTTCGTCTGTTCAGTGTCCTCTATCAGTGTCTTCCAGTTTTCAGTGTGCTGGTCCTTCACGTCCTTGGTTAAATTTACTCCTAGTTATCTTTTTGGATGCAATTGTAGTGGGATTTTTTAAAAATTCTTTTTCTGATGGTTCATTATCAGTGTATAGAATCACAAA
>NW_021700333.1:0-1002 GCF_005190385.1 Monodon monoceros
CTGCCCATCATGTGGATTCATCCTGTCATGTGGCCCTCACTAGCTAGTGGCATGTGGAAGCCTCAGCCCTCCAAGTCACAAAGGTGACCTGCTTCTGAGAGTCGTATGGATGCTATGGTCGGTCACATATCCCCCTTGGTCACACATCAGGCTCAGCCATCTCTATCTCGTGAAGATTGTTGGCTACCAGAATCTTCAGATCCCTGAGTCAACATGGATGTGGCCGCTACCATTACATGGCAGGCAAAGTGCCTGCCGTCATGTGAACACCGCACCTACCCTTCGGCTGTTGGTTGTGTATATTCTACGGTCATGGGACATGCTGTGGTCTCCTGAGGCTCAGTTCTCTCGGTCACAGTTCACGATTGAGAGCTCCTGAACCCTGAGGTCACCTGCATCCTTCTACTCTGTGGCCTCAGCCAGCCAAGCCCCTGGAAGTCAGGTAGGGCCCCACAGCGGCGCGTTGCGTTACGTTACGTTACGTAGGTCATGCAGTCACGTGACGCCATAAGGTCGCGACCGAGGGGGGCGCCCTTTCAGCGTGTGGAGAGCCTGCCGAATGGTGGGTATCTCGGCTTAGCCTTCTGAGGAGTCAGACCGAGAGGTGAAGAAGACCTTTAGCATTAAGGTACTTGTCCTGGCTGAGGGGGAACTTTGATGAGGCTCTGGCTCTGATGCCAACCTTTCCACCGGCTTTCATATTCTGCCACGGTAGGCGGTAGACAGTAGGCGGTAGTCGGGTAGGAGGGGCGCCCGCCGGTACTAGAGGTTTACTCAGAATTGGCGGCACAGCGGGCAGCAGGCGTTCATGGACTCCTCTCGGCAGCTAGG
Source organism: Monodon monoceros (assembly GCF_005190385.1). Classification (NCBI taxonomy): domain Eukaryota; kingdom Metazoa; phylum Chordata; class Mammalia; order Artiodactyla; family Monodontidae; genus Monodon; species Monodon monoceros. The sequence goes on from NW_021700333.1 coordinate 832, forward strand.
CTCGGGAAACTGGGTGGACCCCTCCCTTCCCCCTTCCTTCCCAACCCCCACATTAAAGCCCTACTCTTGCTTATCTCTCTTCCGTATTCGTATTCACTGCCTGCCATGTGATGGCGTCCTCTGAGCTCCTCAGACCACGTTTGTTATTAGGAACACCAGAGAAATCCTAGA
>NW_021700334.1:0-1721 GCF_005190385.1 Monodon monoceros
TATTTAAGAATTGCTCTCTATTTCACTGTCATGGTGATTTGTTTTTGAAATTTATTTTGATAATGGGATTTATCGGATTCTCACTGCTGCGTTTAGGCCGCTGTACACACACTTGATTTCCTTATGCAGACATATAAATCCATGGGTTTTAAGTTTCTTTCTTGTCAGGTATATTACCAGGCATTGAATATGGGGTGTTGAGTCCATTTCGTTGAGCAAGGCGTAGGTCTTCGCTATTATATATTTGGCTTATGGAACGGTACCTGTGCTAATTCCAATCTCTAGTTTTATGCAACACCCCAACTCACCTTTCCCCATAAGCAAGCATAAGTTGGTTTTCTAAATTTGACACCGTGTTCTGTTGTGTAATTCAGTTCATGTGTAGCCAAGTTTTCATTCTGTGTATTAGTGATATCTTATGATGTTTCTTTTTCTGTGTGACTTATTTCTCGTAGAATCATCGTACCTGAATCCACTCATTATGCCGCTATGGGCCTGATGACGTAGATTTCATTGCTGAGTGATATTCCATTGAACGTATGTACCACAACTTCTTTATCCATTTTTTGCTTTCTTGGATATTTAACTTGTACCGTCGACGAGGTTCTTGTCAACAGAGCCGTCCCAAATATTGGGGTGGCTGTGTGTTTTTGATTTTAATTTCCCTAAGCTATAGGACCATAAGTGGAAGTGCCATAGGCTGTGTTGCTTTATTTCCTACGTGTTTCAGGAAACACCATACACTTCTCCAGAGTGGCTTTTGGAAATTTACATCCCGCCCATCAGTCATAACAAGGCTCCCTGTTCTCCATGACCTGTCCTGCCTTTCTGAATTTTACACTTTTTTCAGATGGCCCTTTTGACCGGGGAGCAGTGAGACTTCATTGTAGTGCAGATTTCTTTACACGCTTGCTTGGTTTGCCAAAAAGTGCGTATGCGTTTTTTCCTGAATATATTCAGGAAAAAACACATACGCCGTTTGTGGCCAAGTGCATCATTTTCGACATTCTGCCTCTTTTCCTATGCTTTAAAGGCAATTCCAGTCTACCCCCTGAAATCGTTTTCCTGAAATTCTGCCACGCTTTCAAGTCCTCTTTGAAGACTTACTTCAATACATTTTTGGACGATAGCTGTCATTCATGACTCTGCAGGTTTGTGAATTACAGTGGCCCTGAGCTCCTTTCTTCAACTTGCTTTCTTATGAGCTGGCCGCAAAACCGCAGGATGGCTTCAGGCCCTAATTTGTTTCCGGCAGGGCATGCTGAGCCTTTGGTTAATTCCTCTTCGTGGTGGGTAATGAACGTTCCATTGGCCCGTGCAGACACCTACAGCTAGTCTCTCATTGGTTCTCCATATTCCTGTCCATCTTGCACAGAAATTGCAAACTGTGCCAAACAGGAGGTTAAAGGCACTGACTCTCCAAGTGGGGAGAGTGTTAGTAAAGCGTTTGGAATGGTGAACCCGAGTACCAGGGGACGAAACCTGAGATGCATTTGAAAACGTTTCCCAATCACACGGTGCACCATGCTCTGGGTTTCCCATGTGTGTTTTAGCTGAAGGAAAAATCCCTTCAACCTGGAGAGTCGGAACCCAAGGAATGGGTACCATGCAGTATGACTTCAAAGGGTCTGCGTTTGCGCACCGAACCTCACCAATGCTAACAGCCCGAAGTGTCCAGCCTTATGTCTCACCCACCTCTGTGTGTAGATGTGGTAAATCCA
>NW_021700335.1:0-1085 GCF_005190385.1 Monodon monoceros
CAGGCAGGAAATGACCTCAGAGCAGAGGGCCCACCTCACAGAAGTGTGAGGAACCCAACCAGGATCAGACTCTCACCAGAGGGCCAACATCACCAAGGGGATGGGAACCAGGCAGGAGTGTCCTAACACCTGTGGTGCCAACATCACCAAGGGGATGGGAACCAGGCAGGAGTGTCCTCACACCAGTGGGGCCACATCAGCGAAAGGTGAGGAACCCAGGACATGTGGCCTCAAACCAGAAGACCCACATCACCAAGGGGCTCCGAGTGAGGCAGACAGGAGTTGTCTCACAACACAGGGCCCATAGAATAAAAAAGGTAAGGAATCCTGCAGTTGGAAGCTCCAAGCAGGTGGCCCAGATCACCGAGGCTATGGGATCCATGCCAGAGTGAATTCACAGCAGAGGGCCCACATCCTGACACTGTGAGCCACCCAGCCGTTGGGACTTCAGAGCAGAAGGCCCAAATCCCCATGGGGATGGGAACCTGGCAGGAGTGTCATCGCACCAGTGGGCACACATCAGAAAATGTGGGGAGCCCAGCAGTTAGGGCCTGACGCCAGAGGGCCCACATCACTGAGGGGAGGAGTCTCCCAGCACACTCCAATTGCAACCAGAGGGCCCATGTGGCCAAGGCGACGTGTGCCAGCCAGGCAGGAGTGACCTCACAGCAGAAGGCCCTCCTCCCAGAAGTGTGAGGAACCCAGCCAGGATAAGGCTCTCACCAGAGAGCCCACATCACCAAGGGGACCGGAACAAAGCAGGAGTGTCCTCACACCAGTGTGGCCACATTATAGAAAGGTGAGGAACACAGCACATGTGGCCTCAAACAAGGGGAAACACATCACGAAGGGGCTGGGAGTGAGACATGCAATAGGAGACACACAACAGAGGGCGCATAGAATAAAAAAGGTGAGGAATCCAGGAGTTGGAAACTCAAAGCAGGAGGCCCAGAGCACTGACACTATGGGATACAGGCTGGAGTCAACTCACAGCAAAGGGCCCACGTCATGAAACTGTGAGCAACCCAGCCGTTGGGATCACAGAACAGAAGTCCCACATGCCCATGGGGATGGGAACCTGGCAG
>NW_021700336.1:0-1294 GCF_005190385.1 Monodon monoceros
GCAGTATGACTTCAAAGGGTCTGCATTTGCTCACCGAACCTCACCAATGCTATCAGCCCGAAGTGTCCAGCCTTATGTCTCACCCAGCTCTGGGTGTAGATGTGGTAAATCCAGGTTGCATCACAAGCCCTGAATGAATTATTTAAGAATTGCTCTCTATTTCACTGTCATTGTGTTTTGTTTTTGAAATTTATTTTGATAATGGGATATATAGGATTTTCACTGCTGCATATAGGCTGCTGTACGCATGCTTGATTCTCTTACGGAGACATATAAATCCATGGGTTTTAAGATTCTTACTAGTCAGGGATATTCCTAAGTGTTGAATATGGGGTGTTGAGTCCATTTCGTTGAGCAAGGAGTAGGTCTTGTTTATTACATATTTGGTTTACGGAACGGTATATGTGCTAATTTCAATCTCGGGTTTTATGCAGCACCCCAACTCACCTTTCCCCATAAGCAAGCATAAGTTTGTTTTCTAAATTTGAGACCTTGTTCTGTTTTGTAATTCACTTCATGTGTAGCCAAGTTTTCATTCCGTGTATTAGTGATATCTTATGATGTTTCTTTTTCTGTGTGACTTATTTCTCGTAGAATCATCGTACCTGAATCCACTCATTATGCCTCTACGGGCCTGATGACATAGATATCATTGCTGAGTGATATTACATTGTACGTAGGTACCACAATCTCTTTATCCATTTTTCGCTTTCTGGGATGTTTAACTTGTACTCTAGAGGAGGTTTTTTAAACAGAGCCGTGCCAAACTTTCGGGTGGCTGTGTGTTTTTGAATGTAATTTCTCTAAGCTATAGGACCATTACTGGAAATGCCATAGGCTGTGTTGCTTTGTTTCCTACGTGTTTCAGGAAACACCATACACTTCTCCAGAGTGGCTTTTGGCAATTCACATCCCGCCCATCAGCATAACAAGGCTCCCTGTTCCCCGTAGCCTGTGCTGTCTTTCTGGATTTGACACATTTTTCACATGGCCCTTTTGACCGGGGGGCAGTGAGACTTCATTGTAGTGCAGATTTCCTTTACATGCTTGCTTGGTTGGCCAAAAAGTGCGTATGCGTTTTTTCCTGAATATATTCAAGAAAAAACGTATACGCCCTTTTTGGCCAAGTGCATCATTGTCGACATTCTGCCTCTTTTCCTATACTTTAAGTGCAATAGCGTCTACCCCTGAAATCGTTTTCCTGAAATTCTGCCCCGCTTTCAAGTCCTCTTCGCAGACAAACTTATATATATTTTTGGATGATAGCTGTCATTTTGAATTCTGCAGGTTTGTG
>NW_021700337.1:0-4604 GCF_005190385.1 Monodon monoceros
TTCTTAGGTAGGGAGCAGAGGGGAAGATCACCTCAGTCACTGGACCAACTGCATACTCACTTTCCTAATTTTTAAGACAGACACACGAAAAAAAGTTCCACCTGTATATGCCACCTAACTCAAGCTTTTGGTAAGGATCATATGAAGTAATATGTGAGTGTCCTCTAAAAATTATAAGACTTTAAAACATTACTTTGTAAATCTATCTTACTTTTTTTAATATGAAACCTTTTAGGAATACCACAGTATGGTTGAAACATATTGGAGTTTAGGTTCTGAAATTTAGGATTCACATTTTATTGGACTTACCATGAGCCTTTCTTATAGTTGATGCCAATAATGAAATAAATAAGGGAAACTACTGTAATCATGCAAAGTAATTTTAAGTTGTTAATAGAAACAAAATTATTGTGTTATTCTATGTCAGAAATGCTGATTATAATATAAGCAATTAAACAGTGGAGGATAGAGGATAGAGGATAGAGGATAATTGTATTCAGTAAATAGAACCCTTCTCATATTAAAAGGTAGAGTATGATTGTTTTGGGGGGCATTGAACCGTGAGAATTTCCATCAAATTTATTTTAAATGGAGCAAAAACTTGCCTGAAAAAGTCCTTATATATGAGTGCATAAAAATAATATAGTTTCAATTTCAAAACACGATTTTTTTAATTTGGGTTATTTTATTTCTAAGAAACCCTTATTCAAGCTTCAGTCACTATATTTCTATATAAAAATCACAAGTGACATGTGTTGCTTCTGCCTAGATAATTTAACAGAGAGAGTGCCTTTAACTCTCTCTCTCTATCTCTCTGCTCCCCCACCCCCTGCATCTGCCAGCTGGATGTCATTTCCTAAAAACAAAAAAATCAGCAGCTGTATGTTGAGGATGATGCGGTATCTACCATCCCCACTGACTTGCTTTGGACTCTTATGTGACCCAGGAGTAAATCTATTTTGGGGTTAAGCCACTGAGAGGTGGGGGTGACTTATTAAAGCTATTGGTATACCCTAATTCTTAAACACCTTATCTTCATTTAATCAACAAATATTTACTGAGCACCCACTAGGTGACAGGCACCCAGGGGAAAGGAGAGGACAAAACAGACAAGATTCTGCATTTACAGGGCATAGCTTGTGTGGAAGATACAAATATATATTTATGTAATTGAAATAATTTTAGATTATGACTCAACCCATGAAATAAGTAAACCAGGTTATAGAGTAGCTTGGTATCCTTTGCCTGAGCAAATGCATTGTTTAGCTACAAGGGGACTTTGAACATAGCATATAAGTGATAGGTCTAGTAAAATAAGTATTTACTGAATTGAAATTATTTAATCTCTTCTGGATGAGCCACCATTCCATTTGTAGCAAATCACAGCTGTCAGACGTTTTCTATCCTTCTCTTTTCACCCTGTATCTCCATTCTAGAAGTGATCAGTGAGCATCTTTCTGAAGTCTTGCAGAGATGTAGAACGGAGCAGCAGGTGAAATATTAATTTCAGGATATGGGATATGGGAACTGGCTAGAAAAATATCAAAGATTGGTCATTTTTTCCCATACTTCCCTAGTTCCACAAATATACCTGTTTACTGCCCCAGAGCTTAGCTAAAAGGGAGAAAAGGAAAGCAGGAATATATACTTTAATTTTGTAGTTACAGATGGAGGAAAACTAAACATGGTTCTAATTGTGATGTGGGAAATTTTGCCTTTTTTTTTAACCACAAATTTTTTGTTTATTTTTATTTATTTATCTTTTTACCACTTACACCCTGTTGTTTTGTGGACTTTCATATGAAATGTTTGAGACAAAAAATATTTTAATTGGAGATAGGAATAATTTTGTTTCCCTCATTCTGGATGGATAGTGACATAAAAAATTATCTTGTTTTTGGACAATTACTTGTATAAAGCCAGTGACTGCTATCATATGACTGGCATTTAGGTAGAGATTTCATTTTAAGTGCTCTCTTGTGGAAAGAAGAAACACATTATTGCACTGCAGGTTAGAGTTGGTGCTTCTTCATTTAGAAAGCTATTTTACTAGATTCTCCTTTGGACTAGTTAGCCGAGAACCAAGTCTTTGGCTTTGCTGCCAGCAAATAATAGACTCTACAAGGATTGTTTTTAAATCATTTTTTATCTGACAAAAGTGTCATGTTAACATTGTCAACTGAAAAAAATGCGCAGCCTAAAAGTTGAGAATTATGTTTTATTTGGTGGACAAAACTGAGGACTTAAGTTGGGGACACAGCATCTCAGATAGCTCTGAGAGAAAGCTCAGAAGAGGTAAGGGAGAAGCCAGGATATACAGGACTTTGCAACAAAGACCAGGCAGTTTGAAGGTGAAAAGATTACTGTTAATTAAAGAAAACCAGGTATCTCAAGTTAAGGAATTTAGTGCTTTTCTGTGTATGGGAACATGCAAATGTCAGGGCTCATTGAGATTATTCCTTTGATATGCATCTCAGCTATCTGGGGCCAGTCCTGTGCTTTCTCATCCTGAGTGTCCTCAGGATGCACCTTCAGGGGGTGGCTGTAGCAGTTGACTGGTAGATGGCAGGCATCCTGTTTCTATCCTGAGTTCCCTCAGGGCTCACCCTCAGGCTGCTGTAATGTAATGGCTTGAGGCTGCAACATCCTTTGTTTACTGATATGGAAGGCAACAGTTTTTTTCATTGATAACATTAAGTTCAAAAAGTTGTTTTTGTTTAAATCAGTTTATATCCTTATAGTATTGAGATGAATATCACAGTCCCCCAAATAAAGGATATCAACTCTCTTGGCAAATGTATTCTGTTTTTCTGGTAGTATATGGATATTTATTCATGAATATTTGATAGTTTAAATATATTTTGAATGCTCATTAAATATTCATGTATTATGCATTCATTGTGATAAATTTAATACATGTTAAAATGAATACAACTTTCAATTGAAATAAACTACCTGCAGGTCTCATCCAGAAGCTTTGGTTTTATAGATTGCCCATGTAAGAGGAAAAATCTCAGAGTGCTTGTGGATTCGTGAATGTCATAAATTTCACTGGGAAGAACTGTTCAAGTGCTTCTGCCTGTGGAGTTAATGGCTGGCCTACTCCTCAGCTCCTGCAGTGCCAACCCCTATAGCCCCGAGCCTACTGTGTTCACAGAGTGGGTCTCTACTGAATGTGTAAGTAGACCCTGAGCACTCGCTGTGGGCAGCCTTGTGATACAAAGCCTCTTCCTCAGATTCAACAAAAGATGCTGCTGTGAGGAAAGGTGTTAAGAGTTAGGGGAACGTGAAGTGTGATAGTATAGTAAAGTTCATTGAATGGTGGTCATGGGGATTTTCTTATTTTATTATTTGCCTATTCTTGTATAGTAACAGTACTCCTTATTTTCTTTTGGGAACCACTCTTCCATCTCTCAATCAGGTGGTTTCTGCATGCTTGACACTCACAGTCCCCACCCCCCATGGCTCACAGTTGGTCATGTGACTCAGACCTGGCCAATCAGAGTACCACACACTGTCCATAGTGCTTAATCCTTGGTGTTTAATACATGCAAAACCATTGAAAGCCTAGAGAATTCGTTTTAATTTTTATTTCTTCTGGAATTATTAGGAAATATGTTGAATCTTTTTGCTGCAATCACTAGCTGTAAGAATCACTTGAATCTAAGAGTCATTGGGGAACACCTTTATTACCACAAGGATTTCGAGTATCTGAAAGAGTGAAGATAACAAAGAGGAAAACGGATTTAAGAAAGGCAGAGATGGAGTTGTGTGACATAGTTGGAATCCATAGATTCAGAGTGCCTGACATTTCTCCTGTTCTCTATTATTTCCATTTAGTGTGTGAGCTCCTTTGAGTTTTCAGCATTACCTGCAACTGAAAGCCTCACTCATACAAGAATGTTTTGTTGCCTCATCTTGAAACAGGATTGGAAGTGTTTTCTGTTCAGTTTTAGATGGTTTTTTTTCACTATTTTTTACTATTTCAAAGTAGTTTCAAATTTACAAAATTTGCAATAATAAAAATAGTGTGAAGAAAAATCATTGTTTACACAGACTACCCAGCTTTACCTGTCTTAACACTCTAGCCAATTTGCTTTGCCATCTGTTCTTTATCTCCCTCTCTCTCTCCTCTTGTTTTTCTCCATCTTTCTCTCTCTAACATATATATTATAACATGTTATAACATATATATGTCTTTGTGTATATATATACACACACACACATATACATGACATACACACACCACATACACACACACATATATGTATATATGTGTATCTATATAAACACACAGTATATATGTAAGTAATTATATATATACATATATACATATGCACATATTTTGAGCTATTTTAGGGTAAGTTACACATGTATAATAGGTTGACCCTTTATCCCTAAATATGTCAGTGTGTGTTTCCTAAGAATAGGGATATCCTCTTACATTTTCACATCATAGTACAGTTATCAACTTTATAAATTTACATGAATATAATCCTTTAATCTACAGTGCATCTTTCAATTTTGTCAGTTTCTTAATAATGTCTTTATAGAATAACCCCGACCAACTCCTCCAGGAGACAGTCAACTGGGTCTGTGACGAA
>NW_021700338.1:0-16908 GCF_005190385.1 Monodon monoceros
GATTTGGCTTCATGAGTAGGTTTTCTACAGGAAAATGTGTTGATTGTTGACATGAGTATTCCAGTCTGCTTGACAGTACTATATCTCAATTTAAAAGAAAAACATCCTAATTTACATAATTATCTTGCAAAATTTTGTTATTGTGACTTTGTCAGATTTATCTCTGGTTATTGATAAGATCATGTTTTGAGAACCGCAAGCCAGAGGGCCAATCCCAGGAACCCAGATTCGATCCCGCCCTTCAGGTCCTGTCTTGTCTTAGAAGCCCCGACAAGAACACTGCTTCCCCCTCCAAGCCCTCCCTTCTCCCCAAACACACTCCTTACTGCTTTCCAATCACTGCCCCAAACTCAGATCCTCCATCAAACCAACCCAGACTGAATCACGTCTCCCCTACAGTCACGTCACAATGGTGTCCACCTGCCCTAGCCTTCACCTTCATGTTAGCCAGAGCTGATATGACAGCATATCTCCACGTCATACACAGCCTCTGTGATATACAATAAATCTCTGTAATACATCTGGTACTTAATGCAGTTCTGTATCAGCCAGAGCCAATACAATGTGTGCTGCACACGTTATATAAGGGCATTAAATGTAGGGTCATAGTAAACACACTGGGTTTGTACATTAGACTGGAAAAACGGTAAAGCAGCTAATGAAATTTGAGACGGATAACTGTAGTCTTACTTCGGTTTTGGTGTAAAAAAATGAAATCAATACAGTTTGGGGAATACGGCTAGAAAGATTCTCTCTTATGAAGCTCCATGTAAACCAAGAGAACAGAATGAATGGTTGCCAAAAGCCTTAATACCACCTCAGAACAGACAATGGGTTAGAAGCAGGGTCTTTGTTGTTAGCGCACACACGGCACCCTGAGTTTGGGTTTGGACCCCGCGTTAAGACCAGCAGTGACAACTTGGAGAATGCCCAGTGGAATAATGCCAAGCTAGACTGAACCTCACTTCCCAGGCCCCTTCTGTACTGGCCCCGAGTGCAGCCCACGCCCCCCCGGACTGAACTGTCCCTCAAGTCCACCAGATGCCCTCCACCTGTGCTCCCCAGACATGCCGTTGCGTCTCCTCGGTCCCTCTGTGCCGCCCTCTGTTCCCCTCGCCTGCCCGTCTCCAAGCGACCCCGCTGACCCTCGGCATGACCCTTCATCTGTTTCACGAGCCTCACACTCAGGCCCAACGCAGAGCACGCTTGTCCCACTGGCCTGGCTGTAGCAACAGCACCTACACTTTGACGCTTGGCTGTAACATATAATAACATCTTCAGGATCAAACTGAGTTGCAGTACTTGGGGCTCCATTCAGACTGGATGCATTACAGGGCTACCCGTCTTTGATATCTGCCGCTCCAGATAATGCCCTTTTCTTCCTCTGCAGCAGTGTATGTACTGGACTAGAATGGTCACTCTGAAAGGATGACGGTGAACATAATGAAGTTCACAGTGGCTGAAATGGGCTGAAGGCAGGCCATTAACAGGACCAACGGTTTAAGATTACTGCTTCCCCTGAGCATTAGGGCGATGTGCCACCGTGCTTTATAATAAATACGTATTTTGTCTTTGTCCCCATTCCTGGCACAGAGCTCCTAAAATCCTTGTAATTTCCTGAGTGATAAGAGTACTAGGAGTGTCTTTTGGTCCACAAAGTGTTCTGGGTGGGGTCCTGGATGGATCCCGGATGGGGCCTGGTCACCAGAAAGACCAAGCCATGGTCAGAAGCCTGGAATTTTCAGCCCTGTCCCCCACTTCTCCGGACGGATAGCATCAGGACGGAGTTAAATTACAGGACACCCAGCTGGAGTCACAGAGAACTGCTTGGTGTGGGAACGCCTCCACATCTGGTGTCAGAAGTACTGTGAGTACGGCAGTTGTGTGAGACTCAAGGAGAATCGCAGGAGAGACTAGGTTTCACAGCCAGGGAACATGCCGGGGAAAATAATTTTTAAGCCAAATAACATCTATTCATAAGTATAGTTGCTTTATACACTCGTAGCCAAAATTTTAAATATATAGATAAATATGGGTGTATTTATATTTATAAAAAGAGCATTGATACCTAATCTGGTTAAAACTTCATCTCTAATAGCAATGAAAGTTTCAAATGATAAAATTAGGCTACCCAAGATCCAAAACAATTTTAGGACTAGTTTTAGTCATTAAAATATTACTAATTATTGCATGGTTATAATGTCAGTCCTTCTTAAAGTACTGATTCCCTACTAAACGACAATGAAAACGTTCATATTATTTTTCCTTTGTCCAATATTTTTTATTTTATATCCTAAGCTCAAGGAGGCAAGCTTAATGAAAATATATGTATTGATATAATCATATAGCTATTAATGATAGTTTAAGGATATATATAACAACCACATATAAAGAGATAATAGGAATACAAGTGTCTATTTTGAAAATAATTATTCTGGAATAATATTTTGTCTGTTTCTCCCAAATAACTGCTTTGGGGTGAGCTGGATTTTGAAATAACATTAAGCAAGCGAACTGATTAAACAAATGTTTTTCTAGTTTGCATTAAATGCTAAGGTTGGCCCCATTTCCTTTTTAAAAAAAGCATTAAGTTGTTCTTGAATCTCAAACATCTTAATGTCGGAAAAGTAAAGAAAAATTAAATCAAGTAAGGCACTTACCTTCATTTTAATTACTAGTAAAAATATGTTAAATATATATTTATGTGTGTCTGTACGTGTACCCACACACTCACACACACACACACTCACACACACACACACACACACCCTCCTTTCTCTTTCTTTGAGCTTATCTTTTGTTTTTGCCCCTCCAGTTAAGGCCTCAACATTTCCCCAGGAAAAAAGAAGCATAACAATGGTGCCCTTAGATGCACCAGATTTCTCCTGGTGTCCTGGTATGTGTCAAAAATAAACTTTCAGCCTACATAATGACACAAAAATAAGGCATTGCATCTGGGTTGTGAAAGGTACTAGTATACTCTGCTGTCACATTCTTAGGAGAATGAAAACAAATCCTCTATATTTCTATATACAACTATATTAAAATCTTTTCAATTAAGTACGATTCAAGAACCCTAACAAGAGTTTAAAAGCTCCCTCTTAAATAAAGCGTAATGTGAGGGACTGTTGGGCAGAATGACGTGAAGGTGGGAAAGCTGTGTGTAGTCGGGAAGACAACTCCATCAGCAGCTGAATGTAACAGAAGGGAAAGAAACACTCCGCAAGTTTAAAAAATCCAAGTTATGGAGTCAACAGGGCGTCTGCATGGAGATGAAGCAGCAGCAGTGGCATATGAACGACGATGCCAAACTAAAGTAGAAGAAATAGACACCCAAACCTGCAAATCCAGGCCTGGCCTACCTACCCCCTGCCATTTACGGTCTCTGGGCACCGTCAGAGGCGGCCCGGAAGGTCGAGAGAACGGGGGCTCAGAGGCAGACAGGGGTCGCGGCTCAACTCGGGCAGAAAGTGACTCCGTGCTAAGCCGGCCACCTCCACGACCCTGCCCCACGGTCACCACCTGAGCCGAGACCATCATCTCTCCACACAAAAGCCAGACTGAGTTTTTCAATAAATAAATAAATATAGGCTCTTCTCTTGCTCGTGCCCCTTCAAAGGCCCCCGTCAGAGTCGGAAGCAGCTCTCCACCGCCCACCTGCACGGCCCTGCGGACCAGGACCTGCCTTCCCATCCCTCCCCAGGCCAGCCGCCCACCTCCAACAGCCCAGACGCTGCTCTGAGCCCTGTTCTCACAGCTCCGGCCTTCACTTCATTCAGATCCCTGCTCAGTCACTTCCTTAGAGCAACCGGGCGGTGGGGATGGATGGGTCGTTATCCGCATCGCACTGATGGTTCAAGGGTTTATGTCAACTTAACACATAACTGCCTGTTTTCAATATGTGCAGTTATGTCGATCATACCGCAACAAAACTGTTTTGTAAAAAGTCGTTTCCTTAGATTTTTCCCAAACTTGGTACACAAAACAGTTCCCAGCTGGCCCAGCTCCCTACCTCTCTGATCCAGTCTTCTGTTTTGCTTCTCTTCCTGACTCTACCCAGCATGGCATTACAGTATATATTCATTATTTATGTGCTTAGACTCTGTTTCCAGGGTCTAGAGCGGTGGCCGCTCCCCAGAAAGCACTGATGAACATTTGGGACATTAATGGCTGTGTGACTTTGGGCCGGGTCTTCGCCTCCCTGGGCCCTTCCCTCACAGTAAACCATGACAGGAGAAGAGACTCTCTACGGAGAGGGCACAGACCAGACAGGCCTGGCACACCCTGAGTGGGAGACGCATCTCAAGTACCAAGGGGTTCACAGAGAATATCACAGATGTGACAACATCCACTAAGTCGCAGGGTCCTTTTATTTATAATGAGTCAGTCACCGCTCTAAAATGATCCAGTATTTTCTCCCCAGCCTCCCAGGCTGTTAATCGCTTACGTGTTGACTTCTCATGGATAACCAGGGGGGTATTTCTCTAGAATAACAGAGTCTGGGAAAACTCCTTACGATGCCCTTGTAGTTACTCTAGCATACTTCCTAGAGCTATGCAAGGGATAGTTATTTGGAGTGCATTTTTAAATTTCTAACTTAATATGTCTTCATGTGCTCTATTTACTTTCCTAGAATTGCTGTTTGTCCCTGCTGGATCCCATTTTGTATAATTGCCCTATTCTCCAATTATCCTTGGTACTTCGATTAAAAATTCAAAAACTGATACTCTTAGCAATTATTTGCATTCAGAAAGGGAGCTTATTTCTGAAAATTAAAGCTGTAAAGAAAACATACCGTGAGAACGAATCAAAGTTAATGATGAGAATAAAACACACATAAACTAAACTCAGTTAATATTGCAGGTGAAATAAATCTGCAAATATGAAGCTCAATAATGGGAAATAAACCATGTTTCAAGGTTTTTCTGGTAGTTATTACTGAGAAAACTATGATGATAATAAAAGAAGAAATATCAAAACATTGATATGAAGGCATGCAATCAATGAGAAGATAAAGTGATCAAAGGCAGAACTGTCAACAGTTAACTTATTGGAAACTCACGCTGCATAAGACATATGAAGTGTTCTGGAGTTTGCCAATTTTCTACTAGATCCCTGTGCAAAACTGTGTGGGCAATTCAATAGGGTGTCGATGTTGACTAAAGCCTAGTGAGTAAAGAAACCAAGAACAGAGAGGAAAGAAAGCAAAGGACCTTGGCCCCCGACCAGGGAACGCCCTTGTTCCTCCCACCCTTCACTGCTCCTGCCTTGTGGGGATTCCCATTGTTTACAAGTAACAGAAGCAGTGAATGTTTTCTGCTTAAGTCTGTTTAAAACATCCATGTCATACAGAAAAAAAGTAAGGCTGGGTAAGTCTGAAAGTTTGGAGACGTTTGGAAATACAGTTGCTATGGTCTTAACAGAGAGGTAATTCAGGCTCTTGTACTGCCCTGCTGTACATGAGGGAATTAAGATTGTTATTACCCATTATAGTATCTTATATGTGTCCGTTCCGGAATCAGCAAAAGAAGAAAAACAAGGTGGTGTGAAAATATTAAAATCTGAATGGCAGTGGCAAATTTTTAGTACAATCAATTCAGTTCCAGTGAAGGCAGTAGCAAAAGGTCAAAACAAAATCATTAAAGAAGTTTCTGAAGCTTCTAGAAGCCTCATTAGAAACCATATCCTGTTAAAAGTATGAAAACCCTGGAGAGTCAGGTGAGGGAGCATGAAGTATGTGTGTTCAGAGTATTCCCATTAGCAAGAAAATGGGAGACCTTCCTGGGTGTAGAGAGAACTTAATTCCAAAGCTACTTACCGAACAGCAAAAGAGAGAGGCACGAGATGCCTTACAGAATTTCTCACAAAAAACAGTGGCAGTGTTATCAGAATGATTTCGATGAAGACTTCAGTGAACATAATTTGTAGGTATCTGTAATGCTAGAACAACTTTATAAGGGGACGCAGAAAACGTTCTCTGTCCGTGGCCAAGAGGAACCCAGAAGAACACAACACTTTCTTCTACCTGGGGTACCTCTGGCCCAGGTTTTCATACCTTGATAAGTGGGACTTTAGAATGGGGTCTACTCTATTTTGAGTAGCCGAAATAATGAACATAATGTCTACTATTTACTGAGGGCCTACTAAGTGCCCGAGACTACATTGTTTGTTCCCATCTTGTTAACTGCCTAATTGCTTCATATTTTAAAGCACGTAAATATTAAGGTTGGTAGGCAGGAATCAAGGAAGTCACAGGAAATGTTTTCTGGCAGTCATATACAGATGCCTTTAGACAGCAGTGGGCAGGTTTAGAAGACAGGAGCTGTGCAGTCACAAGGTGATAATCCCTTACTGCTTTTAGGTCTGACCAGACTCTGAAGAGAGCTCCCTGGCACCCGCCCCGGGCTGCCCACTGCTGCGTGGGCTGCATCCAGGTGACTTCCGGAGAATGCCTTGTGGTCCATCAGCGCCCCTATCATCCACTCCTCACTGGCCTCTAAAACTGTTCTGCTCCTGGGAAGCCAGTTTTAGCTGGGAGAGTCATTTGGAGCCACCAGCCTGACCATAACTAGTGGGTGGTCAAAAAAATTGATCAGTTTTTTGTTGATTTTTATCCTCTGAATTGACTTGGGGAGGGGAGCGGTCACATCAAACAGATCTAGCACCCCGCCCCCATCGGGGTTGTGCTCTTGCTGTGTGTGCCCTTGTGTCAGCCTCCTATATCAGAGATGCCATCCAGGCTATGGGATTTCAGCAGCGTCATACTGTCTCATCAGCGGTAGGGAATATCACTGTTTATTCAGAGATTTCACAGTCCTTTGTAAAAAAGGACATTTGAGTCAGATTTTGTTCCTGTCTATATATAGTCTATATCTAGTCTTCCTAACCTGGGAATCCATAAACCCTCCCTATGGCCTCAGATCCCTGAAAACTATATGCAAACTTTCAGGAAAGTACCAACATTCTGGGGTTTTGCTTTCCTTGCCATCTAACAAATTTGAATTATGAAAGAGATTACCAGGAGATTAGGATTGTAATCTAGTATTATCTTCAGTTTCACAGAACTATAGCATATCACGCTAGGAAGATCCAGCAAGTTCATCGATTAAAATTTTGTTCTTTATTTTACATTTAATGGTGTGAAAGCAGAGAGGGCTTAAGAGGCTCCACAGATAGTGACACAAGAGGCAGGACTAGACTCCACGCCCACGGCTTCCAGCTTAATGCGCTTTTCATTTTCGTCAACTTGCCCTCACTCTTCACAAGGTGCTAGTGGTTCGTTATGAGCATTTGATTTCTAATGTGTGTTTGCGTGAGAGAAACGTATCTGCTGAAAATATCATAAGTGGCTTCTTATGTACTATTTCAAGTTTTTATGCACATACTCCTATTTCTAGTTTTCTTCTACTCTGTTCCATCTGTTCTATAAACCAACACAATGGCTAACTGCAGACTTGTGTGATCCTTCTAGAGTTGTTTTCCAACCTTTTGATTGCCCTTTCTTTTCACATGCTGGCATGCTTTCTAATTTGCATGCTGAAATGAAACTGTTATATAAAACACCTTAAGAGTTAAAAGTTATAGCATTTCTTCTTTATTTCTGACTTTAATTTTTGGAATACTCTGATTTGAAATGTTATTTTAAGGCTAACTGTTGTTTTCTCTGATTTCTAATTAAAGGTACCTGCGTTTCTACCAGGTCTTCTCACAGAAGTCTTAAGATGCACAGAGACTTAAAGGTATTGATAGGTTCATTTTAGCCCCCGCCCCCGACATATTCTCTTTAACATTTTGTCTTCCCTCTCTCCTAGAACGTGAACTTGATCTTTCCCCAGGATTGATAATATATGGATGTGATGAGAGTGAGTTATGTTTTTAAGGAATATAATTGTCAAAAATACGAATAAGGTATTTCAGAATGACGTGTTAAAGGTATAAATTTAACATTGTTGGGAATTCATGGTGTACTCTATGGGAATTCAGAACTAGACTAATAATTCTGATAAAATTCAAACTTCAAAAGTGATGTCTATGGATACAAAGCTTTGTGTAAGAAGAGAGAGAAAAGGGGAAAAGTCAGCTAAAAACTAGCAATCTGGAATGTGCTGCTTTGTAAATAAACAGAGCATCTGGGTAATGAAGACTAAGTGTGGGTTAACGTTGGTAGATACCTTGTATTAACAAGCAGCAGGTATAACAAAGGGCAGGAAGGTAGGGGACGCCCATGGCACGGGAAGTGAAAAAAGCACCACTGAGCAAAAGCTCCCATAAAGAAAATCAGTGGACAACGGATGATGAAAAGCATTTGCTCCCTTAGACAGTTAAAGCAGCATAAGCAGAAAGGAGAAGCAGGGAGGAGAGAATACACCTTCCTAAGACAAAAAAGCTCTTCTTTAAAAAGGTGATGGGGAATTCCTACCTCTGACCGGGCCCAAGGTCCGCTGCCCACGAAGAGAAGAGTGCTGGGTTCTCTTATTAGCTGCACACTTTACTGTTTGGGCTCAGAAGTCTTTCTCTCTTTCCAAATCACTTTTGTGGGTGTGAATTTACAGCATTTATCTGTGTTCTTGTGTAAAAGGGACAATAAAAAAGGAGAGGGGGCTGAAGGATAATAAGAGGAAAAAAGAAATGAAGGAGGTAAGTAGGAACAAAAGGCACAGGGGAAAGAACCACTAGTCTGGAAAGGGGCTCAGAGCTGTGAGGCTCAGTGGATGAAAATGCTTGGCTACAGACACGGGTCCTGCCTACCTGTCTGTCTGCACGGGGCTTCCTCTCAGCGGTGAGCTGGGCACTGACGCTGGGCCTGGCACCGCTGCCCTGGTCGCGAGCTGGACGCGTTCTTCTCCGAGAGGAGATGGCTGTGGCAGGGCGCTGCGTGTGCGCCTGCGTGTGCATTTTGCTGCTGCAGCCTGTCCTGAGCTTCCATTTCTTTCACATGTCAAAAATCTCTGAGATTTATTTTTTAATTTAAACGATGCCATTTCACATCACACCCCATTGAAGTACTTTATGTACTTTGCCAAGTCCAGCGCTACCAAAAATGATCCTCTGAAATTCCCAAACGAGCTGCAATTAAGAAACAGCTCAGCTGAGGCTGGCATGGAAAACATCATGAACTTGGGCCTTCTTCCTTAACAATATTTCTAATTCTCCCAGGTCACATGAAACGAGTAATAACTTCAGCTAAAATTAGGTAATACCATTCACTAGGAAAAAGGAAAAGCAAACTATATGGAAGAGTCTTGTTGGAAAGGCATTTTCCCCTCCTCCAGGATTACACAAATGAAGGAGGAAAACATAAGGTGATTTCTTGGAATGGCTTCAGCACAGCCCAGTTTGGGACAAAGGGTGGGACAGGAGAAAATCATCTGTCAGGTGACCACCAATGACCAAGTCAAACTGACCAGGTAAACCACTGAGACACCCTTCGAGTACTAAAACAAAAACATGTTTTCAATGGAAAGAAAAACTCTTATTTGAGAACTATAACAGTATTAACCAGAAAGCCTATCACGTCATACGATTAAACTCACCTGAAGAGCATTAATTAAAGTGTACTTAAAAAAGTCAAAGACAGCAACATAGATTAGTTGTTCAAAGATGAAGCTTAAAAACTGTCAGATTATTTTAGTCGTTTTTCCCAGAATAGTTTGTTGTTACTGTTATTTTTACTTTTTAAAAAATAATCCATTTTTCATCTACCACAATAGTTTCTTGTATTTAATTTTTAATGCATCTCTAATGCAAACCAAATCACTAAAATCATTCTGTTCTTAGTTTCAATCCAAAAAAGCAAAAGAAAATGAGCCTACGAATTGTTATAAAATATGCATTAATGTTTTCCAAATATAACTGTTAGAATATATGTTTAATTTAGAAATAAAATATACACAATTAGCAAATAAAACAATTTTAAATGTTTTTTTAATTTTAAAATTAAATTTTTAAAATTTATTTTAAATAAATTTTAAATTTAAAACAATTTTAAAATATCTCCTCTGATAGCTCACATTTTGTGACAATTCACAAAATAAAGTACATCTTTTAAAAAGGGTGAGACTGATTATTAAAAATCAATAAATTACAAAAACAGTGATTCAAGGGATTTGTTTATTTTTTCCTGGGGTGGAGCAGAGACTAAATGCCACCATTATTAGAATTGCACAATCTCTCTGATTCTAACAGTGAACCTGGTTTTGTGAAATTTGAAAATTCCATATTTAGTCACACTGTTACTCACAAACCTTAAAATGATTCTCTAATTTGGAATAAAAGATTTGAAAAGGTTTTTTTGCTTTCCATTTTAGTTTGTTATATAAAAGATTTCTTGCCCGTGCGTTTCATTACTTTTCTGTTGTGTACTCAATAATGCAGCTTTAATATATGATAAATCAATTAATAATCTCATAAACCATCTTCACACAGCCAATACCTTAGGTAATGACTAACCTGGAGGTGAGGGTGTCGTGGACACCAGCGAATGGCCATTGGCAGCGTGTTTAATTTTAGATGTGGAAACGGGTGTTGGAGGAGCCTGTCACTGAGCTGTCACCCGCAGGTTTGCAGTGAGCAGCAAAAAGCCAGCGAGGCAGCCTGAGGTTGGGAGACTACAAAACCCAGGCTGTGCCAAATGAAAAACAACAGTGGAACAGAGCAGTGTTCTATAGGAAAGGCTGTTTTAATTAAATACGTTACTAGTATGAGGCC
Organism: Monodon monoceros; assembly: GCF_005190385.1. Lineage (NCBI taxonomy): Eukaryota > Metazoa > Chordata > Mammalia > Artiodactyla > Monodontidae > Monodon > Monodon monoceros. The sequence goes on from NW_021700338.1 coordinate 10,708, forward strand.
TTGCCTGCTTAAAAGAGGGGAGAAAGAAGTAGAAAATTAGATTAATGACAGAATCATTAAAAAATCAAGAACTTAAAACTATATAAAGAATCAGATTCATTTGACACTGGTATATTTATGAAGAAAATTTTAACAGTATTATAAATACTAATAAAATGAAGGGGAAATGAAGTCTTTACAAAAATATTTCGTACTGTCAACAGCTTTTAGAACATGATTCAGGAATTTTCTCTAAATTTTTTTTTTTTTTTTCAGTTTTAGAGTTTAAGTTGCCATATACTGAAGTGATATTCAAGCTATAAGAGTGGTTTTTTAGGCAATGTACGCTTCCCTTTCAAGGAACTAAAACTCTTTCTTTTCTCCTATACATAAGCACAATAAAATGGGGCAAGATAGCACAAAACTGGTGGGAGAGCTAAAAGCATATTTGCAGGACACTCTGCAATCTACTCAGTTGGTCAAAGTAGATTTATTTTTTTAGCTTTAGAATGTCCATTAAATCTTTTGTAGAAATAAATCCCAGCTCCCACTTAAAAGAATCTCAAATATAGGTGGGGAGTTTCAGGTTTGATTCACACTTAGCCTAGGATCTGGAAGGCAAGGGAATGTCTTTCAGTGTGCTCTGGGTTCTCAAAGTAATTCATAAATTGTCTTATTTCATCTATTATATACAGGAAGCTGTAAACAGTCAACTAAGTAATGCAAGTTGTAAGTAGATTCAAGTAAGCAAATGACTAGAAAGAGGTCAGTGTTGCTGCCTGCCAAAGGTTAACCAAGCGCTATATTTCCCTCAGAGAAACACAGATGGAGACAAATGAAAAAACTGTGAGCTCTCCTCATTTCTACCCACAAGCTGCGACTGTTCCTTGGCTACATTTGAACACTGGTGTGGCACTCAAACTGTTTCTTTGAAACTCCTTTAAAACTAAACATAGGCTTTCCCCCCTTCACTGCTAATTACATACTTTTTTGTTAAAGAAGCAAGCCCTTTATCGCTCATAATTTCAGCTATCACTTTCTCAGGCACCTTCTCGGATCAATAGCATATAGTTAAGTGGAAGAAAAGGCTAAATGTGCTTGCTATTTGCAAAGCAAGGATTAATTTTTAGTTTTTAAGTGCTCTTGCGTTTCATGTTAAAATATTAAATTCAAGTCACAGGTTCAAAGTAGTTACACATTCAAGCTTTTTGTTAAATATCTGTCATTTAAAAAATCTTGAATACTGGCGTAGGTATAATAAAATCTGCGTGCATTCTGCAATTTAACAGATTCCAGTGCTGGTGGCCATACATCTCTGATGGCAAAACTACGTGGTCTGTAGCACCATAAAATCAATAAATATTAACCTCTTCTGACACTTTGTGCATGGATGCTTCATCAGTGGCTATCAGATAACAGAACAGTCAGTGATGAACTGTGTTTCTCCACTAAGGAATCCATAACAAATTTAGAAATCAATGTAGATTAACACACTTCTTAAATAAAAAAAAATCATCTACAGATTTTATTTCCCATGAAAAGAATACAAAAGCTGGCAAGCTCACATTTCGAATAGATGCCTTTGGTGGGACATAAATATCAAGCAGCACTGTAACCCAACGAACTAAATACTACACACATCTCTCAGGTCCCACTCCTATAATTATATGGATTATATGCAATCCGCTTTCGAACTTTAGGTAACATGCTAAGTGGGAAAATTTTTATTCCATTACAACATCCTATTTCATGACTATTAGCAATCCATGTTTCCAGATGAGTTACAGGTAATACTGAGCACAATCGCACGAAGGTCTACAAGAAAGGGGAAAACTACTTGGTAGAACCCGTGTCACTTGACTTGGTGAGACGCTCCCTAAAGTCACTGCAGTAGCGACTCTTTCCCTCTAACCCCAGGCCACCCGCAGGGCCCACGCCATAGGATCCTGGTCCTTGATGACACAGGCTGGGAACTCCCAACTCACAGCGAGCACCTCCTTCCAGTCAGTTTATGGTGCACATTCAGGTTCTCCCAAGACAAACTTTGAGCTTTGTAGTCACGGTTCAATGTCACTGAACAGTTTGTTGTATTGATCAACTCAGGTGAATTCAAGTCTCTTTATATGTTGAATTTGGTCATTTAAGCAGCAAAGTGTAACTTCTGTTTGCAATCTTGTTCATCAGTATATCCACATCTCTCCCTTTATGGAGGACAAACAACCTGTGTTTTCATGGTCTAGTTCCCTTCAAAAGTACTGTGAAATTTCAACAGGGCAGCAATTCAGACAAATAACTCAATCTGCAGATGGAAAATGAATGCTCTATACATAAAGCAACAGCTGTGAGGAAGAGAACCTCAATGTGCTGAAAGCTCTATTACCATAAGACCTAAAAGTCAGCTGTGGAGAGCAACGAGTTTACACTTGTCATTCTATCAGCGACATCTATATTTTTAACCTCTAGACAACTCAGCATAAGAAAAATCAAAAGTCTTAGGAAAATATCAGTTTACTAGAGTTATATGTCTTTGGGTTATAAATTTTAAAAGTGACTATTTTGGTGGAAATAACTGTAATGTAACTTCAGTTTTGCAATAGATGCCACTGTTAGAACTTATGATTTTTAAAGTGTCTGCTTTGTGGGTAGAATGAGGAACACCTCTAAAATAAATTAATAATAGATCTTAAAATAGGATCTAATACCCAGTCACTCATCAAAAAGATGCTGGCTCTCAGAAGACGCTGAAGAAGAAAAAATATCAGAATAACCCCAAACACACCAGTAAGTCTTTGGTATTGTCCTTGAGACTTGCTGGGGAAAGTCTAAGTTCCACAGAATGGCAAGGAAGCACAGCAGACTCTGCGGGCGCTCACCTCACCGTCAGGGCAAACGTGGCGCGCGAGTCATCGGGGCCCAGCAGTGACCGGCCAAGACGTGCTTCAGGCTCTAATGTCAAGTGCCTTAAAAAAGGCCTGTTCTGAAATGATCAACTTCCCTCCCTCCCTCCCTCCCTTCCTCCCTCCCTCCCTCCCCTCCTTCCTTTAACACTACTTCAGGTTAGAAAAGCTAGGAAGATTTTTACAAGCCAGACAAGGAAAGCTTATCTTTCTGTTTTAAAATCAGGTTTCATTAGCGTCCTGACCCTACTTCCTGTTTAGCCTCCGACCCCTCATCCATGATGGGGGATGTACATTTCCTGGCCTTTCCCCCACATGTATCACCAAAACTTTAGCTAAGACAAAAAACAAACAGAAAAGTATAAAGTCTTTCTAGATCATCCAAGATTAAGAAGAGCTCCCAAAAGCAAGTGTGACGGTCTGAACTTTTATCTGGGAACAAACATCCATGAGGCTTCAGTACCCCTTCACAGCTTGAAAAAGTCCACTTTCATTTTTCAGGGAAAATACGTGGGAAATGATTCAGGTGGACATTAAACCACCATCTCCATTTCCTCTGTAGTTTCTACTCATAATAGCTTATAACGTTGGTGCTCATCAGCCCCATGAAGGATCCACATCCAGAAATGGAGATAACTTGTTTTGGGCTGGCAGAGTTTATTCTAACACTATCCTGCCATCTTGCACTAGTCATTGGAAATGTGAAGAAATCTGTATATGAGGAGGGAAGTTATTCGAGCCCTAGAAGAGCTTTGTCAACTTTCTCTACGAAGAAACAAAATAATCATCATTAAGTATCACCATAACCATTGCTGGGGGGCATTTCTGCTTTTTTCTGTAGACTTCAGCTTGAAGGCTATGTATTTTCTCTTCTAAAAGCAACTCTGGTGTAGCTCTACATTGATATAATCAAACATAGGCTTCATGTAGTAGGAAATAAATGAGGGGAAAAAAATCCCAGCAACATCATTTAGCACTTAAAGAAGCAAGAATTTAAAGAAGGAATAACGCTTAAGCTATTTAATGGCACTCCGAGCAAGTCTGATTTATTCTGATTTATTACAACGCTACCTGTCTTTGAAATATTCAAGTATTTGCTTACCAATCCATTACAGGACCTGTGTGTGTCTGACTGTGTCTGAGCATGTATTTGTTTTTGTTTTCCCCTCCATGCCTGGAATACCATCCCAACCTCTCAATCAATGGACTGCTAGCAAGGAAACCTACCAAAAGCTCTTGCTTCAGGAAGGCAGGTCCCTGCAGAGCAAATGTGCCCAAGCACCGTGAGCGCCGCCCACCCCTCCGCCGCCCACCCGCACTATGGCCCAAATGGCGAAGGGCAAGCGTGCGAGTGATGGGCCCACAGTGCCACGGGCCAGGGAGGGCATGGTGCTGAAACACACGTGCTACGGTGACTGAGGACACCCTCCAGCACACGGCCGAGAAAATTAGGGCTCAGCTCAGCAAGCAAGTAGGGACTGGCCGAAGTCCTCTGTAATCATGAAATGCGTCAGAAAAATCACCGAATAACGGTTTTGTGAAAAGTAATGGGAAGAAACTGTATCAACAGAAAGCCCTGACTCAAGCAGTTTCAAGAGAGAAAGAGATGGTGACAAACCACACCTGGAAGCATCTACCACCCCCGCTGCCCCCTGCACTGCACGAATTCAGTGAGCACCTTCCCTCCCCGCAACCCTGAGCTAACGAAGGATGTGTCCCGGTCAACGTTTTGAACAAGAGAAAAGTATGTGTATACACGTGGTTCAAACAACCCAATTAAGAAACAAACAACAGAAGAAAATACAGCACCCTCCAGAAGTGGAGGTCCTCCCCTTCACCTTCTCCCTAGTAGAGCTGACAGTGTAACCTGGCTTTGGGTCACGAGGCTGGAAGTGAACAGAAGGATCCAGACATGTGCGGGAACAAACCTTTACTGAGTGTAGCAGACACTTGCAAGAAAGTTCATTTATTTTTCTCTTACCTTAGTCCCACAAAGCAGGATCGATCATTTCCGTATCTTTAAGACAGTTATAACTTTTTACAAGGCACAAAGCTAGCAAGTGATTACAAATCTTATCGTGTCACTCCTCTGGTTACTTCACTGGCTTCCGGTTCTGCTTAGTCCAAAATCTTGAGTCTCTCCTCTCCCAGGGCCCTGCACCCAGAGCACCAAGGGCCACACTCTCTTCCCCCAGCAAGCCCCTCCCCTGTGCAGGCCCAGGCCTCCAGGATGCCTCATTTCCCAGGGGGGCTTTGCAACACCGCCAGGGAGCTTTGCAACACCGCCGTCCTACTGAGTTCCACTTCCCTGTGGCCACCCTTGGTCCTAAGAGTTCTTCACTTCAAGCAGGCAGCCCCACTGCTAGTTTAAGTTCTATCTGTACCTCTGGTCACTGTCTGCTCTCTCACTATGCCAAGCCCCATACAGGCAAGGGTCACAGTTCAGTCCACAACCCTCTCCCCCAACCTGACAAGTGAACTCAGGCGTTTCTTCTATTTACAATCTTAAGGGGAAAGTAGATGACTTAATTGGAACTATTAGAAAAGCACTACAACAGAGACTTTATGTAATTTAACAAGCTAATTCTCACGATATCCATGACTAGATAGGTTCCCAAACCCAGTTTACACATGCAAAACCTAAAGCTGACAGACGTGGGCTAAGTTTCCCAAGATCACACAGCGAGGAAGTACCAGAGCTGGCTCAAAACTCAGCCAAATTCAATTCAGCTAAATTATTTCAATCAGATAATAAAATATTATCTCATTATCAGACAATAGTTTTTTCCACCATACCATGCTGGCAATCTAGATAAAACTGGAGGAGAGGGATCTATTTCCTTAATTTCGATTATTGAGGTCTTTAGAATAGTTTTATAATAGCATTTGCTGCTTTCTCTTTTGATTATTAAAAGCAACATGTTGTAGAAAATACAGAAAAGCTTGCACCTCTAGGTCCATCAATTTTTCTGAACAGTACATACATTAAAAAATAAAACTGGGGACATTCTCAGCATGTCATTTTAACATCTTTTTAGAAGCTCTTAAATTATAGAAGTAATATGTGTTTGTCATTAAAAAAAAAGCCATTGCAATACTGGGTTACATAAAGTAAAAAATGCACAGTATCCACGCACCATCTAAACTTACCTCTGAGACGGCCAATATTAACAGCTTGACGTAGACTATCTGTATGATTCTTTACGCTCATACAAATATACATGCAAGGACTAAGCTCCCGCCACCCGCCCAAACCCCTTTTTGAGAAAGAAATAGTCCTACCAGGCACACTATCTTGCAACTTGCTTTTTGCGTGTAGCCGCCT
>NW_021700339.1:0-4809 GCF_005190385.1 Monodon monoceros
ACCCCGTCCCCTAACCCTAACCCTAACCCTTACCCGAAGCCGTACCCTGACACATCCCCTAATCCTAACCCGTACGCTATCACTAATCCGTACCCTAACACGTACGCTCACCCTAAACCAATGTCGTACCATAAGCTGTACCCTAAACCGTCCCCGTCCCCTAATCCTAACCCTAACCCTAACCCTTACCCGAAGCCTTACCCTAACCTGTCCCCTAATCCTAACCCGAATGCTAACACTAACCCGTACCCTAACACGTACGCTTACCCTAAACCGTTGTCGTACCCTAACCTGTACCCTAAACCCACCCCGTCCCCTAGCCCTAACCCTATGCCTAACGTTTACGTGAAGCCATACCCTAACCCGTCCCCTAATTCTAAACCGTACGGAAACACTTACCCGTACCCTAACACGTACGCTCACCCTAAACCGTTGTCGTACAGCAACCTGTACCCTAAACCGTCCCCGTCCCCGTCCCATAACCCTAACCCTAACCCTTACCCGAAGCATTAGATTAACGCGTCCCCTAATCCACACCCGTACGCTAATACTAACCCGTACCCTAACACGTACACTCAGCCTAAACCGTTGTCATACCCTAACCTGTACACTAAACCGTCCCCGTCCCTAACCCTAACCCTAACCGTTACCCGAAGCCTTACCCTAACCCATCCCCTAATCCTAACCCGTACGCTAACACTAACACGTACCCTAAAACGTACGCTCACCCTAAACCGTTGTCGTACCCTAACCTGTACCCTAAACCGTCCTCGTCCCCTAACCCTAACCCTCACCCGAACCCTTACCCTAACCCGTCCCCTAATCCGAACCCGTATGCTAACACCAACACGTACGCTAACACGTACGCTCACCCTAAACCGTTGTCGTACCCTAACCTGTACCCTAAACCGTCCCCGTCCCCATCCCCTAACCCTAACCCTATCCCTAAACCTTACCCGAAGCCTTACCCTAACATTCCCCTAATCCTAACCCGTACGCGAACACTAACCCATACGCTCACCCGAAACCGTTGTCGTACCTTAACCTGTACCCTAAACCGTCCCCGTCCGCGTCCCCTAACCCTAACCCTAACTGTAACCCTTATACGAAGCCTTACCCTAACCCATCCCCTAATCGGAAACCGTACGCTAACACTAACCCGAACCCTAACACGTACGCTCACCCTAAACCGTTCTCGTACACTAACCTGTACCCTAAACCATCCCCGTCCCCTAACCCTAACCTTAAACCTAACCCTAAACCTTACCCGAAGCCTTACACTAACCCGTACCCTAATCCTAACCCGTACGCTAACACTAACCCGTGCCCTAATATGTACGCTCACCCTACACTGTTCTCGTACCCTAACCTGTACACTAAACTGTCCCCATCCCCTAACCCTAACCCTAACACTAACCCTAACCCTGACACTTACCCGAAGCCTGACACTAACCCGTCCCCTAATCCTAAACCGACAGCTAACACTAACCCGTACCCTAACACGTACGCTCCCCCTAAACCGTTATCGTACACTAACCTGTACTCTAAACCGTCCCCGTCCCCGTCCCCTAACCCTAACCCTAACCCTTACCCGAAGCCGTACCCTGACACATCCCCTAATCCTAACCCGTACGCTATCACTAACCCGTACCCTAACACGTACGCTCACCCTAAACAAATTTCGTACCATAACCTGTACCCTAAACCGTCCCCGTCCCCTAATCCTAACCCTAACCCTAACCCTTACCCGAAGCCTTACCCTAACCTGTCCCCTAATCCTAACCCGAATGCTAACACTAACACGTACCCTAACTCGTACGCTTACCCTAAACCGTTGTCGTACCCTAACCTGTACCCTAAACCCACCCCGTCCCCTAACCCTAACCCTAAGCCTAACCTTTACACGAAGCCATACCCTAACCCGTCCCCTAATTCTAAACCGTACGGAAACACTTACCCGTACCCTAACACGTACGCTCACCCTAAACCGTAGTCGTACAGCAACCTGTTCCTTAAACCGTCCCCGTCCCCGTCCCATAACCCTAACCCTAACCCTTACCCGAAGCATTAGACTAACGCGTCCCCTAATCCACACCCGTACGCTAATACTAACCCATACTCTAACACGTACACTCAGCCTAAACCGTTGTCATACCCTAACCTGTACACTAAACCGTCCCCGTCCCTAACCCTAACCCTAACCCTAAACCTTACCCGAAGGCTTACCCTAACCCATCCCCTAATCCGAACCCATACGCTAACACTAACCCATACCCTAACACGTATGCTCACCCTAAACCGTTCTCGTACCTTAACCTGTACCCTAAACCATCCCCGTCCCCTAACCCTAACCTTAAACCTAGCCCTAACCATTACCAGAAGACTTACCATAACCCGTCCCCTAATCCTAACCCGTACGCTAACACTAACCCGTGCCCTAACACGTAAGCTCACCCTAAACCGTTGTCGTACCCTAACCTGTACCCTAAACCGTCCCCGTCCCCTAACCCTAACCCTAACCCTAACCGTAACCCTTACCCGAAGCCTTACCCTAACCCGGCCCCTAATCCTAACCCGTACGCTAACACTAACCCGTACCCTAACACGTACGCTCACTCTAAACCGTTGTCGTACCCTAACCTGTACCTTAAACCGTACCCGTCCCCGGCCCCGTCCCCTAACCCTAACCCAAAGCCTTACCCAAAGCCTTACCCTAACACGTCCCCTAATCCTAACCCGTACGATAACACTAACCCGTACTATAACACGTACACTCACCCTAAACAATTGACGTACACTAACCTGTACCCTAAACCGTCTCCGTCCCCTAACCCTAACCCTAACCCTAACCGTAACACTTACCCGAAGCCTTACCCTAACCCGTCCCCTAATCCGAACCCGTACGCTAACACTAACCCGTACCCTTACATGTACGCTCAACCTAAACCGTTGTCGTGCCCTAACCTGTACCCTAAACCGTCCCCATCCCCTTCCCCTAACCCTAACCGTAACCCTAACACTAATCCTTACCCGAAGCCTTACCCTAACCCATCCCCTAATCCTAAACCGTACGCTAACACTAACCCGTACCCTAACACGTACGCTCACCCTAAACCTTTGTCGTACTCTAACCTGTACCCAAAACCGTCCCCCTCCCCTAACCCTACCCTAACCGAACCCCAACCCTAACCCTTACCCAAAGCCTTACCCTAACCCGTCCCGTAATCCTAACCCGTACGCTTACACTAACACGTTCCCTAACACATACGCTCACACTAAAACGATGTCGTACCCTAACCTGTACCCTACACCGTGCCCATCCCCTAACCCTAACCCTAACCCTTACCTGAAGCCTTACACTAACCCGTCCCATAATCCTAAACCGTACGCTAACACTAACCCATACCCTAACACGTATGCTCACCCTAAATCATTGTCATACTCTAAACCATCTCCGTCCCCTAACCCTAACCCTAACCCTAGCCCTGACCCTAACCCTTACCTGAAGCCTTACCCTAACACGTCCATTAATCCTAACCCGTACGCTAACACTAACCCGTACCCTAAAACGTAAGCTCACCCTAAACCGTTGTAATACCCTAACCTCTACCCTAAACCTTCCCCGTCCCCTAACCCTAACCCTAACCGTAACCCTAACCCTAACCCTTACCCGAAGCCTTACCCTAAACCGTCCCCTTATCCTAACCCGTACGCTAACACTAACCCATACGCTAACACGTATGCTCACCCTAAACCGTTGACGTACCCTAACCTGTACCCTACACCGTCCCCGTCCCCTAACCCTAACCCTTACCCTAACCCTAAACCTTACCCGAAGCCTTGCCCTAACCCGTCCCCTAATCCTAACCCGTACGCTAACACTAACCCGTACCCTAACAAGTACGCTCACCCTAAACCGTTGTCGTACCCTAACCTGTACCCTAAACCGTCCACTTTCCCCTAAACCTAACCCTAACCCTAACCCTAACCCTTACCCGAAGCCTTAACCTAACCCGTCCCCTAATCTTAACCCGTACGCTAACACTAACCCATAAACTAACATGTACGCTCACCCTAAACCGTTGTCGTACCATAACCTGTACCCTAAACCGTCCCCGTCCCCTAAACCTAACGCTAACACTAACCCTAACCTGTACCCGAAGCCTTACCCTAACACGTCCCCTAATCCGAACCCTTACGCTAACACTAACCCGTACCCTAACAGGTACGCTCAACCTAAACCGTTGTCGTACCCTAACCTGTATCCTATACTGTCCCCGTCCCCTAACCGTAAACCTAACCTTAACCCTAACCCTTAACCGAAGCCTTACCGTAACCCGTCCCATAATCCTCACCCGTACGGTAACACTAAACTGTACCCTAACACGTACCCTCACCCTAAACCGTTGTCGTGCCCTAACCTGTACCCTAAACCATCCCCATCCCCTTCCCCTAACCCTAACCATAACCCTAACACTAATCCTTACCCGAAGCCTTACCCTAACCCATCCCCTAATCCTAAACCGTACGCTAACACTAACCCGTACCCTAACACGTACGCTCACCCTAAAACTTTGTCATACTCTAACATGTACCCAAAACCGTCCCCGTCCCCTAACACTAACCCTAACCCAACCCCAACCCTAACCCTTACCCGAAGCCTTACCCTAACCCGTCCCGTTATCCTAACCCGTACGCTTACACTAACCCGTACCCTAACACATACGCTCACCCTAAATCGTTGTCGTACTTTAACCTGTACCCAAAACCGTCGCCGTCCCCTAACCCTAACCCTAACCTTAACCCTAA
>NW_021700340.1:0-2782 GCF_005190385.1 Monodon monoceros
CATCCTGTAAAATACATTCACACTCTTTTGTGACCCTACTTATTTGCCCATTAAATAATCAATCATAGAACTGTCGGAATTAAATACAGAGTGAAATTAAAACACTGGAGTCACTTGCAGGGTTTAAGCAGCTCCACCAGAAAATACTGGGCATGGATTTAAAAGAGGCTGCGTGGGACTTGCTCTTGTCCAAGTTGTTTCTCAAGAAGTATCTGAAATAAGCCTAAATTCAGAGTTAATCAGACTGGCCTGCTTTCTCAGGTGGACTGGAACTCATTGCTCTTTCCCCTCAACTCCCTGATGTCAGTGGCACTTTCCGGAGGTGAGGTGGACTTCTCTGCCTACTGCAGAAGAGCAGTTCCCCCCGGGCCCACTCCCTGTCTGAATCCCACACTTGAGACCAGATGCCAGCCTTCCCAGAACATTCGTGGTCTCCTTTCAGTTTTTGACCTGCTCAGTTTGAGTCCCTGTAGACTCTTCCTCAGCTTGAAACCTGATCTTCCACCCCTTCCCTGACCTTGATGGTTACCTTCCTACTTTAGGCCTCAGGTGCTTTAGCTATAAAATGATATAGTTGCCCTTAATTCTATAGTTTTCTTTCTAAAGCGCTACAATGTGGTGGCTCCTTGAAAATGTTTCTCTTTGCTGGTTTTAATTTTGTAGAGAATTAAAACCCCAGCCACTCTAAAAGACAGTAAGTTACATTGGATAAGGAAAGTGTGCTTTTATAGTTAGATTAATAGGGATGGAAGATGACTTAATATGTTTTAAGATATTCATGATCCGTTCTCGTGAGAGTCGGGGGAAGAAGGGGAAGAGAATTAATAAAATACAAAACGATTGTGACAAATTAAGTTCAGCAAGATGTAGCTGATTAGTTACTACTTGAATAAGCCGCACAAATCCAATTCATGTTGTCCTTTATTTTTCTAAGAAGGATCCCAGTGAACTGAGTCCCATGTTCAGTAACTCCACGTTCAATGGCTTAATCTTTAAAAACTGTTATGTTGCTGGAAGAAGAAATATTGCCCATCAGTCCTAATTGATGTTTAGCTATCACGCACATTTGAAATAAATTTATTACCTTGCCTGATCTCAGTGTAATACATTCCAAAGGAGCAAAGAGCACACGAAAAGTTATGGAGTCTCCGTCTTCTACACTGAAGTGTGCAATAAATTACATATTATTTGGCCGTGAAATTCACAAGCCATAGAAACCACGCCTTTAGCAATGTATACAGTGGTAAACAGCAGGTAATGAGAATGATATAAAACAAAACAGACTATGTATGTTGGCACTGCTGCCAATAAAACAATCATTAAATGCATTCATATTCATCTACGCTAGGTAAGCTATTTAGGGCAATTGCTATGAGTTCTACATACCTGTCAGGATATTATATATAGCCCAGTTTCTATGGCCTTTATTCAAAGACGCTGAGAAAGGGTTACTCTGGTAAATTCAGACCTTTTCTCAATATAGAATTTGGTCAACATGCATTCTGAACAGCAAAATTTCACAGTATTTTCATACACTAATTGCCACCTCAGCAAATGCAGGAATAAGTATAATGGATTATAAGAAGTTAGAAAGGAAAGATGGAAGAAAAGAAGGAAGGTAGAAAAAAGGTGGGTATGGAGTACTTCAACATTTATGTGAAGAGTGGACCTAAAACTAACCTGAGGTTTCCCTGAGCTATTAGCATACGCTATAGAAACTTAAATGAAAAAATAAAAAAAAAAACAGCAAGGGAAACTCAGAGATTCTTTGTTTTTTCACTTTACTGCATATACACGTCCATCTTAAACAAGCTATATGCTTATATCCAATAAGAGAGCATTGTTTTGCAAGGCTATTTGGCTTCTATCAGCATGTAAAGGTCGGACAACTCAACTTTAGCAGAGTCAGCCTTTAGGTGAATAATTGCTTCTTTCAGGTTGCGAGCATTTGAATTTTCCAGAAATGTTTCCCAAAATACGAAAACTAAAAGAGTCCTAGGACAGCGTCCTTTAGAAGTTTTATAGTATCAAGGCTTTTGGAGGAAGAGAATGCTTGTCGATTATCAACACAATGATTCCAAGCAGGTCAATTTTTGCTGAGAATATTATATAACAGAACCCACTTCACCTCCATTATACTGACAGTGATCTTCCTTACTTCAACCTTGTGCTTCTTAGTAAAGTTGAAAATACGGAGCCAAGAACAGACAGTGACAATGCCAGAGACTCAGATGTACCTATAGATGCCGTCAGACAACATCAGCCACCCAGGCTGAAGTCCTGGTTTAAAACATCTCAACATGAATGAATCTCAAAAACCATATGCTGAGCAAGCGAAACCAGATCAAAAGGGCATCTACTGTATTATTCAACTTACATGAAATTGTAAACTCGGCAAAAGTCATCTCTAAAGATAAAAAAACAGATCCGTGCTTGCCTTGGGGTGGGAGATGGGGATACTTTTGCAAAAGCCTAGGAGAAACTTTCTAGGGTTTTAGAATTGTTATCTATCTTTATGGGGGTGGTAGTTATACAAATGTATACATTAATTAAAAGTCACTGAAGCGTTGACTAAAAATGTCTGCATTTTATTGTATGTAAATGATACCTTAATAAGGTTGATTACAAAATGAACCAAAACCAAAACAAAGCAGAAGAAAAACCTCTCAAGACCTCAAAGGAAATACACTGTTTTCTTCCAGGGCACCAGATTGGAAATGAGGCATTGGTCTGTGCTACCCTCAGATTATCCCTAGGATTATCTAGTCTATTTTAAAGCACT
>NW_021700341.1:0-1286 GCF_005190385.1 Monodon monoceros
CTGTACACTAACACCAAACCGTACCCTAACACGTACGCTTACCCTAAACCTTTGTCGTACCTTAACCTGTACCCAAGAGGGTCTCCGTCACTTAACCCTAACTCTAACCCTAACCCTAACCCTACACCTTACCCGAAGCCTTACGCTAACCCGTCCCCTAATCCTAACCCGTACGCTAACACTAACCTGTACGCTAACACATACGCTCACCCTAAATCGTTATCGTAACCTAACCTGTATCCTAAACCGTCCCCGTCCCCATCCCTAACCCTAACCCTAACCCTACACCTTACCCGAAGCCTTACGCTAACCCGTCCCCTAATCCTAACCCGTACGCTAACACTAACCTGTACGCTAACACATACGCTCACCCTAAACCGTTTTCGTACCCTAACCTGTACCCTAAACCGTCCCCGTCCCCTAAACCTAACCGTAACCCTAACCCTAACGCTAACCCTTACCCTTACCCGAAGCCTTACCCTAACCCGTCCCCTAATCTGAACCCGTACGCTAACAGTAACCCGTACCCTAACACGTATGCTCACCCTAAACTGTTCACGTACCCTAACCTCTACCCTAAACCGTCCCCGTCCCCTAACCATAACCCTAACCTTAACCCTAACTCTAACCCTTACCCGAAGCCTTACCCTAACCTGTCCCCTAATCCGAACCGGTACGCTAACACTAACCCATGCCCTAACACGTACGCTCCCCCTAAACCATTGTCATACCGTAAACTTTACCCTAAACCGTCCCCGTCCCCTAACCCTAACCCTAACCCTAACCCTAACACTAACCCTTACCCGAAGCCTTACCCAAACCCTTCCCCTAATCCTAACCCGTATTCTAAGACTAACCCGTACCCTAACACGTACTCTAACCCTAAACCGTTGTCGAACCCTAACCTGTACCCTAAACCGTCCCCGTCCCCGTCCCCTAACCCTAACCCTATCCCTAACCCTAACCCTTACCTGAAGCCTTACCCTAACACGTCCCCTTATCCTAAACCGTGCCCTAACCCTAACCCGTACCCTAACATGTACGCCCACCCTAAACCGTTGTCGTACCCTAACCTGTACCCTAAACCGTCCCCGTCCCGTAACCCTATCCCTAACCCTAACCCTTACCCTAACCCTTACCCGAAGCCTTACCCTAACCCTTACCCTAATCCTAACACGTACGCTAACACTAACCCGTACCTTAACACGTACGCTCACCCTAAACCTTTGTCGTACACTAACCTGTACCCTAAACCGTCCCTGTCCCCTAACCCTAACCCTAACCCT
>NW_021700342.1:0-1796 GCF_005190385.1 Monodon monoceros
AATGTGTGAGTATACTTGCAGCTCTGCCAAACAGTTCTCAAAGATGGAGAGATGACCAAATTTATGTTTCCTGACAAATCTTTTCAAGTGCCTAATGTAATTTGAGTTTTTTCTTATAACTTTAAAAAAATGATATATTTCATTTGTTCCCTTCAAAGTCTACCCAATTTATAAGTTCTACTCCTGTTATCTTTTATCTCCAGGCTTTTTTTTAAATTTTAAATCTGAAAAGCAATTTCTTACTGATCTTGGATATCCAACTGGTTTCTGAAACTAATTATCTCTGATACTGAGCAAATTGCATTCCCTTCCAACCTGTTTTGGCACCAATCCTTGTTAATAATGTCTTTGTTATTTACACAGCCGTTGAATTTAAAACCTTGAGGTTATCCTTTACTAATAATTTTCTTCTTCCATGTCCATCTGGTGTACAAGTCTCTTGAATCTGGCTTTATTCTTTCCTTTACCTTTGCCACAATCTTATTCTCATCATTTCTCACCTGGACTATTGCAATAACATTATAGTTGCTCTCTCTGTTACCATTCTATTTCCCATCCAGACATCTTCATGCTCTTGTGAAGCTCCCCTTACAAAATCCTGTTTTTGATATTAATTTGTTCGCAGTCATCACTTTATTTCTGCTCCCTATTGACCCTAAGCCACAGCCACCCCTCCTCTACAAGTCACATAGTCATGATCTACTCATGTTCTAGTCATGTTCTTACTGTAATGTCTAATAAAGAGCTTGGAAAATTTCATGTGTCAAATAATATGTGTAAATAAATAAAGGTCAAAATAGTTGAAGCCAGCCCATGCAATAGTAATGGATCAGAGATTATATCATCTTTGCTGGTAGTCCACTGACAGAGGAGGAAAAGGAATCTTTTCCTCCTGCACCTGAAATTGCTTTAATCACCATCACCTGCTTGGTTACTACATCCAAGCCATTTTGACAAACTCAAATTTGATCTATGTATTAAAAGACTGATAATTATTTTAAGAGGCTGTTGTTAATTAACCTAGGACAAAGGAGATTGAAATTAGTACATAAAAAATACACCTGCTGTCCAACAACTTCCCTTTATCTTTAGTCCAATAGATAATTTTTAGTATTTTTATTGAAAGCAATAGGTTCACCCAGTCTACGAATGCAGATATTGATATGATCTACTAATCAGAACGTTATCAAAATTCTTAAGCTGACATTAACTCACCTTTAAAAGAGTGTTCCCTGGGGTAAAAAAGTAGGAAAAGTACAACAAAGCAGTTCACCATTTGTTTCTCTCCTTAAACATTGTTCCACACCTGATTATTCCAACAGGCCATTATTTTTTTTTGTCTAAGTTTAATTTTATTTTGCTTTCATTTTGTTTTCATTTGCATGGAACCTGGTCAAATTGGCACTCACCCAGACATTAAATGGATCCTTGTTTATTTTCCCTCAGCTCTTTGTGAGGGCTAGAAAAGCACAATGGTGTTATAAAATTGTTGCCTTGTTGTTATAAAACCTCTCCTTTTATAAATTATACTGTCCCAAGAAGTATTATACTATCTTTCATATTTACTAAGCACCAACATTAATATAAAGTAGTATTAAAAAGGCACATGCTGATAAAAAAGCTGAGGTTTATAATGGAATTGTAAGTTTTCTAAGCCACTCTGCGCATGCTCCCTTTATACAAAGGGAAAGAGAAAAAAAGTGTTTCTACTTAGGGAAGTTGGAGATTCCATCCTCTGTGAGGTGGTTGTGAAGATGACAGAAGACATCTACATCTATACTGAGGTTGGGATGGTG
>NW_021700343.1:0-2840 GCF_005190385.1 Monodon monoceros
AAGAAACCAATGGGTCAACAATTAAATAAAAGACGAAATTTAAAAATGACTTGAGACAAATGACAAAGAAAACACAACCATACAAAATCTACAGGATGCAGCAAAAGCAGTTCTTAGATGGGAGCTCATAGCGATACAGGTGTTCCTCAAAAAATGAGACAAAGCTCAAATAAACAACCTAAGCTACCATTTAAAAGAATTAGAGGGGGCTTCCCTGGTGGTGCAGTGGTTGAGAGTCCTCCTGCCAATGCAGGGGACACGGGTTCATGCCCCGGTCTGGGAAGATCCCACATGCTGTGGAGCAGCTGGGCCCATGAGCCATGGCCGCTGAGCCTGCGCGTCCGGAGCCTGCACTCCGCAACGGAAGAGGCCACAACAGTGAGAGGCCCACATACCGCCAAAAAAAGAAAAAAAAAAAAGAATTAGAAAAAGAACAAACAAAACCTAAACTCAGCGGAAGGAAGGAAATAATAAAGATCAGAGAGGAAATAAATAGAGATTAAAAAACAATAGAAAAAAATCAATAAAACCAAGAGCTGGTTCTTTGAAAGGGTAAACAAAATCGACAAACCTCTGGCCAGGCTCACCAAGAAGAAGAGAGAGAAGACCCAAATAAACAAAATAAGAAATGAAAAAGGAGACATAACAACTGACACCGTACAAATACAAAAACCATAAGGGAATACTATGAACAATTATATGCCAATAAATTTGACAACCTAGAAGAAATGGACAACTTTCTAGAAACACACAGGCCACCAAAACTGACTCAAAAAGAAATAGATAATTTGAACAGACCAATCACTAGAGATGAAATAGAATCTGTAGTTTAAAAACTCCCCCACAGGGCTTCCCTGGTGGTGCAGTGGTTAAGGATCCACCTGCCAATGCAGGGGACGTGGGTTCGATCCCTGATCCGGGAAGATCCCACATGCTGCAGAGCAACTAAGACTGTGTGCCACAACTACTGAGCCTGCGCTCTAGAGCCCGCGAGCCACAACTACTGAGCCCATGTGCCACAACTACTGAAGCCTGTGTGTCTAGAACCCAAGCTCCGCAACGAAGAGTAGCTCCTGCTCACCACAACTAGAGAAAACCCGTGCACGGCAACAAAGACCCAGTGCAGCCAAAAATAAAATAAATCTATTAAAGAAAAACTCCCCCACAAACAAAAGCCCAGGACCAGATGGCTTCATAGGCAAATTCTACCCAACATACAAAGAAGAACTTATACTGATCTTTCTCAAACTCTTCCAAAAAACTGAAGTGAAGGGAACACTCCCAAAGACATTCTATGAAGCCACCATCACCCTGATACCAAAACCAGACAAAGACACCACCAAAAAAGAAAATTACAGGCCAATAACTTTGATGAATATAGATGCAAAAATTCTCAACAAAATATAGCAAACTGGATCCAACAACACATAAAAAAGACCATACACCACAACCAAGTGGGATTCATCCCAAGTTCATAAGGATGGTTCAACATATGCAAATTAATCAATGTGATACACCACATAAACAAAAGTCAAAAACCAC
This sequence comes from Monodon monoceros, assembly GCF_005190385.1. NCBI lineage: Eukaryota > Metazoa > Chordata > Mammalia > Artiodactyla > Monodontidae > Monodon > Monodon monoceros. The sequence continues at coordinate 1,543 of NW_021700343.1, forward strand.
TTGATCATCTCAATAGATGCAGAAAAAACATTGGACAAAATTCAACATCCATTCATGATAAACACTCTTACCAAAGTGGGTATAGAGGGAATATATCTCAACATAATAAAAGCTATTTATGACAAACCCAGAGCCAATATAATACTCAATGGTGAAAAGTTGAAAGCCTTCCCGCTAACATCTGGAATACGACAAGGATACCCACTTCCACCTCTTCTATTCAACGTGGTATTGGAAGTCCTTTTTCAGACAAGAAAAAGAAATAAAAGGTATCCAAATTGGAAGAGGTAAAATCGTCATTATATGCAGATGACATGACTCTCTATATAGAAAACCCTAAAGACTCCACACAAATACTAGAACTGATGAGTGAATTCAGAAACGTAGCAGCATACAAGATTAACATATAGAAATCGGTTGCATTTCTTTACACCAACAATGAAATATCAGGGAATGTAAGAAAACAATACCTTTCAAAATCACACCCTCAGGACTTCCCTGGTGGTTCACTGGCTAAGACTCCACAATCCCAATGCAGGGGGCCCAGGTTCCATCCCTGGTCAGGGAACTAGATCCCACATGCCACAACTAAGAGTTCAAATGCCGCAACTAAAGGTCCCGCATGCCGCAACTAAAGATCCCACACGCAGCAATGAATATCCCACATGTGGCAACTAAGACTCGGCACAGTCAAGTAAATAAATGTTGAAAAGAAACGCACCCCCAAAAATAAAATACTTAGGAATAAACCTGACCAAGGAGGTGAAAGACTTGTATGCTGAGAACTATAAAATGTTAAAGGAAATTGAAGATGATTCAAAGAAATGGAAAGGTATCCCATGCTCTTGGATTGGAAGAATTTCTATTGTTAAAATGACTATACCACCCAAAGCAATCTACAGATTTCATGCAATCCCTATCAAATGACCCATAACATTTTTTCACAGAACTAGAATAATCCTAAAATTTATATGGATCCATAAAACACCCAGAATTGCCAAAGCAATCCTGAAGAAAAAGAACAAAGCAACAGGCATAACTCTCCCAGACCTAAGACAATACTACAAAGCTATAGTAATCAAAACAGCATGGTATTGGCACAAAAACAGACATATGGATCAATGGAACAGAACAGAGCACACAGAAATTAACCCACACACCTATAGTCAATTAATTTTTGACAAAAAAGGCAAGAATATACAACGGGAAAAAGTCTCTTCAGCAAGTGGTGCTGGGAAAGTTGGACAGCTGCATGTAAATCAATGAATTTAAAACACACCCTCTCACCGTACACAAAA
>NW_021700344.1:0-1345 GCF_005190385.1 Monodon monoceros
CCTTGAGTGAGACCTGACGGGCTCCAAACCACAGAAGAGAGTCTCGCTTCCTTTCCCCTCAGCTCACCTTACCTGCAGCAGCCATCTCTGGGAGGCTCCAGGCAGAAGTGTCCAGATGAGATGTACCTGCACTTCACACCAGCAGTCTCAGGGAGTTGATGTCTTTGATGTGAGGCCTTGGCCTCAGGTCAGCAGACGGGAGGTAGCCCAGCACCTACAGGGAGTCAAGAGAAGACACTGAGAGAGGATTGAGTAGCAGCATCCACCATAGAAGAGGGGGCCCCAAAGAGCCCTCACTGCCAGTCTCGGGGAACCCAGGCATGGCTGTGAGGCTCAGGGCCGCGGATACTTCTGGCTGGGGGTGCCGACAGAAATGAGAGCCAAGGTGTGACGTCTGCTGACTCAGCTCAGCAGAGGGAAAACCCCCAGGACCTGCCAAGAGTCAATGAAAGGCCCTCATGCCAGGCCTGCCGGAAGCTCCCCCGGAACCCCTCTCTGATCCCCCGCCCCGCCCCGCCCCGCCCCGGCCACAGCCCGCCCCTGCTATCCTCCCGGACCCCAGATGCGCATGACCGGATGTGACGTCCCCCTAAGCGCGCCGTGGGGGCGACGCCATTGTTGAGAGCTGACGTCCGGCGAGAGTGAGCTGCGGGAGGAGTGCCACGTCTCGTCAGGTGTCAAGGTGTGAGGTGACCCCAGTTAGAAGTGCGGGGACACACCCCCGACACCCCCAATCCCCATTCCCTCCGAAAAGAGGCGGCCACACAGGCCCCGCCCACCCCGCCCCTGCTCTCGGCCCCAGAGGCTCAGGCCTGGCTGTTAGGCCCGAAGTCCATCCGCTTCCCCGGCGGGGTCTCGGGCAAGGAAGGCCTCGCTCTGAGGCTGGTGGACCCTGGCTCAGCTTAGTAGAGGGAGCGCCCCAGGCCCTGTGGAGTGAAGGACGGGACCCTCGTGGGGACCGAGGGGCTCCACACCCCAGAATGGCGGCCACGCGGACCCTGCCCCTGACGTCGGCCTAGGAGCCTCCGGGCAGGTCTAAAGACTGAGGGTCTCCCTCAGTGTGAACGCGGACGGACGGACAGACGCGGGAGACCCAGGGAAGAGGGGGCCTTGTCCTGAGGGGCTGGCCGCAGGTCAGCAGAGGGAGGATTTCCAGGGCACGGGAGGAGTCAGGGCGAGGACCGTCCTCCCCGTCGCAAGGGCACCTGAGAACCCCTCCCCTGTTGTCAGCCGCTTCCTTCTGGCCACACACGGAGGAGGGAGGGCTGCTGTCTGAGAGGGGAGGTGCAGGCCAGCATAAGGCGCGTCCCTAAGCACTCCCAAGAGTCAGCCCAAGCCCTTGAGT
>NW_021700345.1:0-1694 GCF_005190385.1 Monodon monoceros
CTGCATCGGCAGGCGGACTCTCAACCACTGCGCCACCAGGGAAGCCCAGGATTATTATTTTTTAAAAAACCTTATATACCTATAAATTCTTAGTGATACTGAAAAGCGAGGAGAGAGGAGGAAGAGCCGTCCTTTACAGAAGAATGCCAGTTATAGAAATGGAAGGAACTATCGATAGGCTTAGAAAGCCATCATTTTGTAGACATCAGGGTAACAACTGATACAGACAAGTAGCATCAAATGATACTAAAACCACTGGGCAAAATGTTCTGGGAAACAGTCTCAAAGTTTCCCTCCTGAGGTTACTCACTCATCGCAAAGGAGAAAGGTACCGTCACAAGGGAGTGAGATGGTGGATGCCACCTGCTCCAGTGACCGAGCACAGCGTCCCCAGCACAGGACAGACACCCTGCCTGTATCCTGAGGTCACGTGCTGGGCGGTACACCCCACCCTGATATCGTTCTGCCAGAACGCTCCCCCTGAATCTTACTATGAGGAGACAGAAAAGTCCAGATTCTGGGATGTTCCTCAAGACACCTGGACTCTTCAAAAAAGGATTGTTATCCAAAAAATAAATAAAAACAAGTAAATGTTAAGGGTGGGGATGCAGTTCTACGTTAAGGAAGTCTAGAGGGCTCTAATAAAAATAGAATGCAATGATCTAGGCTTCAGTCCTGGGTTAAGAAAGGAAAACAACTATAAAAATCGTCTTAGGTACAAGTGGTGAAATTTGAACGTGGACTGATTGTTATAAAATAAACTTATTTCGTGTGAAGTTCTTAGGTGTGGTAATGGTATTGTGATTTATGTAGAAGAATGTCCTTTTACTTAGAAGACATGTGCTGAAGTATTTAGGGGCAAAATGTCATGATACTTGCAAGTTCCTTTCAGATGGTTGAGAAAAACACATGTGTACAGAGAGGAAAAGAGCGGCTGTGCCAGTGTTTAGCAATTGGTGAATCAAGATGAAGGACTGACAAGTGCTCACTGTACTATTCTAACAGCTTTTCTGTAGGTTTAAATTTTTCTAAATAAAAATGCAGGGTTGTGGGGAGGGGGGAATAATATGCATTCGTCGTCAAAAGAAAAACAAAGCAAACAACGCAGGAAACTGCGAAGAGAAAAGTAAAAATTGCCCCAAATCCCCTTACCTCGAGATAACCACAGTTGACAGTTTCGGTGAACCTCCTTCCAGGTGTTGGTTCTCTGCTTACCGATCCATCTGTGCATTTATCCATTAATCCCTCTGTCTACTTAATGTCTTCTGTTATTGTTACCCTCTCTTTCTTCCTGGATTTTTTGGTGGAAGAGAGACCATTTGTCCTTCGGGACGCTTCACATTGCGTCCCTGTGGTGCTGTTTACCTTGTCCCTGTCGCCCTGCAGTAGGTCTAGGCACTTGTTAGATTCCATTGCTAGGGTTTTGTTTTTGTTTTGGCAAGAATATGTCAGAGGTGATATTCTGTCTTTCCTACTGCATGACAGCTGGTTATCTTACTTTTTTTTTTGCGGTACGCGGGCCTCTCACTGCTGTGGCCTCTCCCGTTGCGGAGCACAGGCTCCGGACGCGCCTGCTCAGCGGGATGGCTCACGCGCCCAGCCGCTCCGCGGCATGTGGGATCTTCCCGGACCGGGGCACGAACCCGTGTCCCCTGCATCGGCAGGCGGACTCTCAACCACTGCGCCACCAGGGA
>NW_021700346.1:0-1070 GCF_005190385.1 Monodon monoceros
CTTCAACTCGCTTTCTTGTGAGCTGGCCGCAAACCCGCAGGAACGCTTCAGGCCCTAATCTGGTTCCCGCATGGCATGCGGAGCCTTTGGTTAATTCCTCTTCCTGGTGGGAAATGAGCGTTACATTTGCTCGTGCAGACACCTACAGCTAGTCTCTCATTGGTTCTCCCTATTCCTGTTCATCTTGCGCAGAAATTGCAAACTGTGCCAAACAGGAGGTTAAAGGCACTGACTCTCCAAGTGGGGAGAGTGTTAGTAAAGCGTCTGGAATGTTGAACCCGAGTAAAAGGGGACGCAAACTGAGATGCATTTGAAAACGTATCCCGGTCACATGGTGCACCATACTGTGGGTGTCCCATGCATGTTTTAGCTGAAGGAAGAATCCCTTAAACCTGGAGAGTTGGGAACCATGGAAAGGGTACCATGCAGTATGACTTCAAATGGTCTGAATTTGCTCATACAACCTCACCAATGCTATCAGCCCGAAGTGTCCAGCCTTATGTCTCACCCAGATCTGGGTGTAGATGTGGTAAATCCAGGTTGCATCACAAGCCCTGAATGAATTGTTTAAGAATTGCTCTCTATTTCACTGTCATTGTGTTTTGTTTTTGAAATTTATTTTGATAATGGGATTTATCGAATTTTCACTGCTGCGTTTAGGCTGCTGTACACATGCTTGATTTCCTTATGGAGACATATAAATCCATGGGTTTTAAGATTCTTACTTGTCAGGTATATTCCCAGGCGTTGAATATGCAGTGTTGAGTCCATTTCGTTGAGCAAGGAGTAGGTCTTGTCTATTATATATTTGGCTTATGGAACGGTATCTGTGCTAATTTCAATCTCTGGTTTTATGCAGCACCCCAACTCACCTTTCCCCATAAGCAAGCATAAGTTGGTTTTCTAAATTTGAGACCCTGTTCTGTTTTGTAATTCAGTTCATGTGTAGCCAAATTTACATTCCTTGTATTAGTGATATCTTATGATGTTTCTTTTTCTGTGTGACTTATTTCTCGTAGAATCATCGTACCTGAATCCACTCATTATGCCGCTACGGACCTGATGACGTA
>NW_021700347.1:0-2198 GCF_005190385.1 Monodon monoceros
TGTCTATTATATATTTGGCTTATGGAATGGTATCTGTGCTAATTTCACTCTCTGGTTTTATGCAGCACCCCAACTCACCTTTCCCCATAAGCAAGCATAAGTTGGTTTTCTAAATTTGAGACCCTGTTCTGTTTTGTAATTCAGTACATGTGTAGCCAAGGTTACATTCCGTGTATTAGTGATATCTTATGATGTTTCTTTTTCTGTGTGACTTATTTCTCGTAGAATCATTGTACCTGAATCCACTCATTATGCCGCTACGGGCCTGATGATGTAGATTTCATTGCTGAGTGATATTCCGTTGTACGTACTTACCACACCTTCTTTATCAATTTTTTGATTTCTCGGATATTTAACTTGTACCGTCGACGAGGTTCTTGTAAACAGAGCCATCCCAACTTTTGGGGTGGCTGTGTGTTTTTGATTTTAATTTCCCTAAGCTATAGGACCATAAGTGGAAGTGCCATAGGCTGTGTTGCTTTGTTTCCTACGTGTTTCAGGAAACACCATACACTTCTCCAGAGTGGCTGTTGGCAATTTACATCCCGCCCATCAGCATAACAAGGCTCCCTGTTCTCCATGACCTGTCCTGCCTTTCTGGATTTTACACTTTTTTCAGATGGCCCTTTTGACCGGGGGGCAGTGAGACTTCATTGTAGTGCAGATTTCCTTTACACGCTTGCTTGGTTGGCCAAAAAGTGCGTATGCGTCTTTTCCTGAATATATTCAGGAAAAAACGCATACGCCGTTTTTGGCCAAGTGCAACATTGTCGACATTCTGCCTCTTTTCCTATGCTTTAAGGGCAATTCCAGTCTACCCCCTGAAACCGTTTTCCTGAAATTCTGCCCCGCTTTCAAGTCCTCTTCGAAGGCTTACTTCAATACATTTTTGGATGATAGCTGTCGTTCATAACTCTGCTGGTTTGTGAATTACAGTGTCCCTGAGCTCCTTTCTTCAACTCGGTTTCTTGTGAGCTGGCCGCAACACCGCAGCATTGCTTCAGGCCGTAATCTGTTTCCAGCAGGGCACGCTGAGCCTTTGGTTAATTCCACTTCCTGCTGGGAAATGAGCATTCCATTTGCCCATGCAGACACCTACAGCTAGTCTCTCATTGGTTCTCCCTATTCCTGTGCATCTTGCGCAGAAATTGCAAACTGTGCCAAACAGGAGGTTAAAGGCACTGACTCTCCAAGTGGGGAGAGTGTTAGTAAAGCGTCTGGAATGGTGAAACCGATTACCAGGGGACGAAAACTGAGATGCATTTGAAAACGTTTCCAAATCACACGGTGGACCATACTCTGGGTTTCCCATGCATCTTTTAGCTGAAGGAAGAATCCCTTCAATCTGGAGAGTTGGGACCCTTGGAATGGGTACCATGCAGTATGACTTCAAAGGGTCTGCGTTTGCTCACCGAACCTCACCAATGCTATCAGCCCGAAGTCTCCAGCCTTATGTCTCACCCAGCTCTGGGTGTAGATGTGGTAAATCCAGGTTGCATCACAAGCCCTGAATGAATTATTTAAGAATTGCTCTCTATTTCACTGTCATTGTGTTTTGTTTTTGAATTTATTTTGATAATGGGATTTATCGGATTCTCACTGCTGCGTTTAGGCCGCTGTACACATGCTTGATTTCTTTATGGAGACATATAAATCCATGGGTCTTAAGATTCTTACTTGTCAGGTATATTCCCAGGCGTTGAATATGGGGTGTTGTGTCCATTTCGTTGAGCCAGGTGTAGGTCTCGTCTATTATATATTTGGCTTATGGAACGGTATCTGTGCTAATTTCAATCTCTGGTTTTATGCAGCATCACAACTCACCTTTCCCCTAAGCAAGCATAAGTTGGTTTTCTAAATTTGAGACCCTGTTCTGTTTTGTAATTCAGTTCATGTGTAGACAAGTTTACATTCCTTGTATTAGTGATATCTTATGATGTTTCTTTTTCTGTGTGACTTATTTCTCGTAGAATCATCGTACCTGAATCCACTCATTATGCCGCTACGGGCCTGATGATGTAGATTTCATTGCTGAGTGATATTCCATTGTACGTACGTACCACAACTTGTTTATCCATTTTTTGCTTTCTCGGATATTTAACTTGTTCCGTAGACGAAGTTCTTGTAAACACAGCCGTCCCAAACTTTTTGGTGGCTGTGTGTTTTTGATTTTAATTTCTCTAAGCTATAGGACCATA
>NW_021700348.1:0-1386 GCF_005190385.1 Monodon monoceros
TTAAAGGCACAGACTCTCCAAGTGGGGAGAGTGTTAGTAATGGTTCTTGAATGGTGAAACCGAGTACCAGGGGTCGAAAACTGAGATGCATTTAAAAATGTTTACCAGTCTCACGGTGGACCAAACTCTGGGTTTCCCATGCATGTTTTAGCTGAAGGTACAATCCCTAAAACCTGGAGAGCTGGGACCCATGGAATGGGTACCATGCAGTATGACTTCAAAGGGTCTGCATTTGCTCACCGAACCTCACCAATGCTATCAACCCAAAGTGTCCGGCATTATGTCTCACCCAGCTCTGGGTGTAGATGTGGTAAATCCAGGTTGTATCACAAGCCCTGAATGAATAATTTAAGAATTGCTCTCTATTTCACTGTCATTGTGTGTTGTTTTTGAAATTTATTTTGATAATGGGATTTATCAGATTCTCACTGCTGTGTTTAGGCCACTGTACACACGCTTGATTTCCTTATTGAGACATATAAATCCATGGGTTTTCAGATTCTTACTTGTCAGGTATATTCCCAGGCGTTGAATATGTGGTGTTGAGTCCATTTCATTGAGCAAGGAGTAGGTCTTGTCTATTATATATTTGGCTTATGGAACGGTATCTGTGCTAATTTCTATCTCTGGTTTTATGCAGGACCCCAACTCACCTTTCCCCATAAGCAAGCATAAGTTGGTTTTCTAAATTTGAGACCCTGTTCTGTATTGTAATTCAGTTCATGTGTAGCCAAGTTTACATTCCGTGTATTAGTGATAACTTATGATGTTTCTTTTTCTGTGTGACTTATTTCTCGTAGAATCATCCTACCTGAATCCACTCATTATGCCGCTACGGGCCAGATGACGTAGATTTCATTGTTGAGTGATATTCCTTTGTACGTGCGTACCACAACTTCTTTATCCATTTTTTGCTTTCTCGGATATTTAACTTGTACCGTAGACGAGTTTTTTGTAAACAGAGCCGTCCCAAACTTTGGGGTGGCTGTGTGTTTTTGATTTTAATTTCCCTAAGCTACGGAACCATAAGTGGAAGTGCCATAGGCTGTGTTGCTTTGTTTCCTAAGTGTTTCAGGAAACACCATACACTTCTCCAGAGTGGCTATTGGCAATTTACATCCCGCCCATCAGCATAATAAGGCTCCCTGTTGTCCATGACCTGTACTGCCTTTCTGGATTTTACACTTTTTTCAGATGGCCCTTTTGACCGGGGGGCAGTGAGACTTCATTGTAGTGCAGATTTTTTTTAAACGCTTGCTTGGTTGGCCAAAAAGGGCGTATGCGTTTTTTCCTGAGGAAAAAACGCATACGCCCTTTTTGGCCAAGTGTATCATTGTCGACATTCTGCCTATTTTCCCATGCTTTAAGTGCAAATCCAGTCTACCC